>NW_024387319.1:974529-997788 GCF_900408965.1 Simochromis diagramma
TTTGCTAATGATGCTAAAGTTTTACATCTCCTCAAAACATTTGTTTTAACTTGCAGACTGCCAACACCAACTGACCGGCTGGAGCACAACGGACATTCCAGCTTAGTCCAATAGATGATCATACCCAGTATAAGTCAGTCACACCTCCTAAAAGTCATCATTATGATTAAAACACTCACAACACCTGTTAAAATTCCAGAGGGATTCTTTGATTAAGCAGGTAGGAACTCACCAGGTTTCCGATGACCATGACCAGCATGAAGACGAGGATGCAGAGCGGCTGCCCTGCGACCTCCATGCAGTCCCACATGGTCTCTATCCACTCGCCGCACAGCACCCTGAAGACGATGAGGAACGAGTGGAAGAAGTCCTTCATGTGCCAACGAGGAAGAGTGCAGTCCTTGGAGATCTTACACACACATTCCTGCAGAGGCGGCAGAAAGAAGCTCAATGTTCTGAACAAGCGACGTCAGGCCCGTACCTTAGTCTGGGTCAGAAGTGCTACCTGGTAGTTTTTCCCAAACAGCTGCATGCCGACCACGGCAAAGATGAAGACGATGATGGCGAGGACGAGCGTCAGGTTGCCCAGAGCGCCCATAGAGTTCCCGATGATCTTTATCAGCGTGTTGAGAGTTGGCCATGAGCGAGCAAGCTTAAAAACACGAAGCTGCAAGGGAAGCGAGGAAAAGGAAGAGACAGAAGAGCTAAAAACAGGTTTCTCAGATGATGTCATGGGCACATTGCTCAAGAGTTGTCTGCCATATTGGATGTAATTGAGCCATCGGTTGCTAGGGGAAAATGGAAGTTGGCAGTGGTTCCTGTGGCTGTTTCTAGGTTAAATCAATGTGAAGACAGTGCTACATGAAAAACCACACAGACATTCTCCTTCAAAGTAAACGTTGTGCCTCAGCACTGCAGCCAACATGTTGCAAAGACACAACTATTACTTTGAAGGTAAACTCTTCATTTCTGGTTTGTGTCACACTTTGCGCAGTTTGACTGCAGCCCAGAGAGCAGTGTTTGTGGGCAGGTGCATGACTTCCATTCCAACTACAACTGCAGCAACATACTGGTGGTCAAAGCAATCACAAGGAGGACGGGGAATACACCTTTTTCCCTAGCAACCACTCATTGGTCACTGACTGGTCTCTAGGCCTGTGTGGTTGGGACCTTATTCATCTGATCCTATGGTCACATGTCAAGAATAATTAACATCACACGATGGGTGTCTGTAAAACTTCATTACAGGATTTCTGAGGAGAGTTTGGTGTGGCCTGTCATGGTTAATATGCTCGGCAGTTCCGCAGTAACCAAGCGCCTCCATTTTTATTATGATGATAGCCAAGTTGCCTCGTGTTCTTCTGCTAAATTTCATCAGCTTTGCCTGAAATGTCATGTTTGTCTGAAGTAAATGGTGTAAATGTCTCTAAGATTGAGAGATTTTTGGATCTTTAACAAGTCTGACAAAACAAACAGAAATTTAAATCGAAGATTTGAGGAAAATTGCTGATTTTTTTTATTTGAAGTTCATTTGAAGATTGTGTCTGAAGCTGCATACTCATATTGCCACAGATGGGGCTTTGTGTCGTTTTTGGACTCACAGGTGTTTTTTTACTTCTCTCTTATTTTAAATAAATCAACCAAAAGAGAGAGGAAGACTCAAAGACAATGAAAGCATGAAACAAAATTAAGGTCAGCATCGAGAGAGAGGAGAGAGAAAAAAAACAGTATTCAAAATTACAGAGCACGGCTGAGAAAACAGAGGAACAAAAGAGAAACAGAACAGAGGAAGAAAAAACAAAGAAACCAGGCCGACGCAGAAGAAAGGCTCAAACATCAGAGTGGCTTTATTAGTGTGTGCGAGTCTGTGTGTGTGAGTGTGTTTGCCTCTGGTAGAACCTGACAATACCCAGAGTGACACTTAGAAAGATCGACGCAGACTGATGAAGACAGCCTGCGAGGATCTGTGTGTGTCAGTGTGTGTGTCAGTGTGTGTGTCAGTGTGTGTGTGTGTGTGTGTCTGTGTGTGTGTCAGTGTGTGTGTCTGTGTGTGTGTCTCTGTGTGTGCGACCACTACTGTCTCATCTTGTTTTCCTTGTTTGCCGGTGAAGCAAAATTGGACACAGCGGAACTTATATTTTGAGTGACATCGCTCATTATCAGCCAATCATCACGTCCTCTGCGAGGTGGCGAAACATCCCGCTGAATGCTGCCGTCTCATTGGGCCTTCAGCTGCCAATCAGCTGAGTTTCCAGCTTAATTATATCTCCCGACTATGAATATACTGCGATGTCCACTTTCTTTAATAATTCCTAATGAAACAGAGAGCGGATGTAGCTGTTCTGTGTTTTGTACATTGGAATGTGCTTTCTAATGTCAGACTGCCTGTACGAGGGTAATGTGACACCATGTGACTTTCTATCAACATGTTTTAGAAAACTATTTCTCCTGCTAAGATCTGACAAAATGTAACAAGTGCATTTCTTTGTTTCTTGTAAAAACTGACGTGTTAGCCATTTACTCTAATGTACCTACCTTTAAGTATTTGTAGATAAATAAAATTAGATTTTTTATTCAAAATAAAATACATTGACATTTAATTTAATTACTCAGGAATTACATCCTTAGTTGGGTTTTCAGGATTTTTAGTCCTTCCAAATCAATCAGAAATCAGCTGGCCGATGAACTACGTGTTGTAATGATCAACAACATTTTAATTCAAGCCACCCCTTTGTTGAATTTGGTGGTAAATGTGGGACACTCGGTGTGATTTACCAGCCTGAAGGAGCGCAACACGCTGAGCCCTCCACATCGGACAGGCCGAGCTCCATGAGGCTGAGGCAGACAATGATGCTGTCGAAGATGTTCCAGCCCGTCTGGAAGTAGTAGTATGGATCCAGAGCGATGATCTTCAACACCATCTCTGCTGTGAAGATGCCGGAGAACACCTGAAAGAGACACAGCAAGGAATGTAAGCTAGGTTTGGGACGTGGGGAGAGCGCTGCAACGCTGTTTTATGTTAGCATTCTTTAAACACACACATAATTTTCCCCGACTGTTTTTACAGCAGCACGCTCTGAATCACAAAACGGTATTCCTGTAAATGTTTATGTTAGCAGCAGATCGTAAATGCAGCAGCAAAGCCCTGTGTCCATATTATTTTGATTAAAGATGATTAAAAGGACCTAGAGTGTTTCTGAAATATCACAGCCTCTGCCTGTGTCTGCAGGAAGTGAAAACATATTTAACATGGAGAACGATGACAGCGGCAGCAGCATGTGCTCATGCTGAAGCAGACGTTGAGACGAGAAGGTTTTTATATTTTGTCTTTCACTTTGCTGCCCCAGGATGAGAGAAATCGGGCTTATTTTGAACTGTCAATCATGCAAAGCTACTCTAACCAGTCCAAGAGGGAAAATATAAAGCTGGAAATGACCGGCTTAGACAGTCAGCCACCACCCATGGGAAAAATGCTTTTCACACAATTAGACGATACAAAAGCTACAAAGTAACAACACAACGTTCTTGTATTGAGAGCACACAAAAACTGAAAACTAATTGTAACACTTCAAAGCGTTGGGTTAGTAGTACTGAGAATACAAGGAAGCTGAGTCACAAAAGTACACACAACACAAAGGAAAGAACGTGGACATGTGCAGGTAGAGACAGAGACAGTCAGGTGAGGACACACAACCACACAGAGATACAAGAACTAAATGAAGGGCAGAGTTAGCCAAAGGGTAGGACATTTCAGACTGGGTTAGGTTCACACACATACACACACAAACACACACACACATACAAACACACACACACGTCACCTCGTATAACTGCTGCTGAAGTACACAAGTTCTTTAAACACCAGCAGGATTTCAGCTGCTCCAGAATAAAGGACGTTCCAGCACACTGACCTGCTATGCTAACTTTAGCATGTGTTTCAGTTAGCATGAAGTGTAGCATCTTTCAAACAGCTGAAAGATGAAGCTAGCACAGAACGTACCACGAACTGCAGTTCCTCTAATGTCCACTCGAGGCTGTCTCCAGCACTGAGTCAGTCCCCATACACTCCCAGGTTCAAATCTCGGCTTTACAGCAGAAGGAAGCACGTTTAGAGCCTGATACAAGTAACAGTGTCGGACTTTAAAGCTAATTCCCCTCTTTGCAACATCTCTGAGTGGTGTGAGTTTTTAGGCAGCAGTGATCTGAGGACTTGGTGACAGACCTGTGTGACAGACAGAGTCTCTCAGTGTTGATTTGGTGATTTTAGAAAGTCTAATAAGACTTTTTCTCAGCTGGCTGCTCCTCTGGTTTGATCTCTTAAGCCTCTCTGTCTGCCTCTCAGTGCAGACCTCAGCTCATCCAGGGTCTGCCTCGCTCTGCTGTACATCACACGTGTGTCTGTGTGGTTGCTACATTTAAAGTGTGGGTTTTCTTCCACTCTGTGTGTGTGTGTGTGTGTGTGTGTGTGTTCGTGTTTTGCAGCAGCTCCTCTCCCTGCTTGTTGTTCCAGACTGAGGGGATCCTCGATGTGACACAAGCTACGTGACACACGTGTGTGTGTGTGTGTGTGTGCGTGCATGTGTGTTTTTCAGCCTGTGTGTGTTTCACAACCAGTTTGTATGAAAAATGTGTGCATGTACGTCTCCTAAAAAGTGAGTTTTCACTTCAGTTTTATTTCTGTGTTTTGGGTGCTACAGAAAATCAGAGGCTCTGGGGTTACCTCTCTCTAAATACTCTCACACACACACACACACACACACACACACACACACACACACACACACACACACACACACACACACACCTCGATCCTCTTATATGGGCTCATTAACTCTGTAGTGCGTTGATTAGCTACTCAACAATCATGCTGTTATTATTACTGGCATCAGGAGAGCCTCTCTCTTGCTCTCGCTCGCTCGCACACACACACACACACACACACACACACACACAGGTAAAGTGTGTGTGTGTTTGATGTAATGATGAAGGAGGCTTTTTCAGAACCAAAGGGTGAAGAAATACATAGAATCAAAGATTAAGAGGAAATGAATCAGTCTGAAAAAAAGGTAAATTTAAACAAATTTAACAGAAGGAGAACAAGAAGAGGAGAAGGTGAGGAAGAGAAGAATAAGGAGGCTAAAGAGGAGAAGTGAAGAAAAAGGAAGAGAAGTGAAGAAGAAGACGAGAAATGGGGTAACGAAGAAGGAGAGGAAGAATGAAAGAAGAATGATGAGGAAGATAAAACTAAGAATAAAGGAAAGAGAAAGGAGGAGGAAGGTCAGGATGTGGAGGACAAAGAGGAGGTTGCTGGTTTGAATCCTGCCTGATTTTGCATGTTCTGTGGGTTCAGCAGTTCACATTTATCAGCGCTCTGTTTGTTAAAGAGTGTGTGTTACTGATCGGTGCACAGAGTGTAACGGTGTGCTGACATCAGGCGGAGTGACATTAATCAAGTTAGACACAGTTCAGCTGTCAAATGTCAGCAGCTGCCTTTGGGCTCCAGCTAAAATCACATCACTTCTCAGAACGCTTTATTTTATTATGCAAGAAATATTTGGTAAACTCTCTGAACGCTGAGCCTCAGCGAACATCACTCGGATTTATTTTTATTATAAAAACACGTGGACTGATTTTTTTCCCTGTTTTATTTCTAAAGTTTTTAAATGCAAGACAAAATGAACAGGAACACCACATGGAGTGCACCAACCACAGCAATACATCATACAACTTTCAGAAATCATGGCAAAGTTCAAGAGAATCAGAACAGAATTGGGGGAAAAGGCTTTTAAATACGCTGCCCCTGCTTCCTGGAATAATCTGCAGAAGGAACTGAAATTATCAGAATTGGTTACCTTGGGAGAGTTTAAGTCTGTCTTAAAGGAACGAGAGAACAGCTCTTTTACTCAGTGTGATTGTTTTTAATGTACTCTTAATTTGATCTGTTATTGTATATTTTACACATGTTGGTATGGGATATTGTATTTGTTTTAAATGTTATATACCTATGTGGTATGTGACTTTTGTTGCCATGATGCCAGGTCTCTCTTGGAAATGAGATTTTTAATCTCAATGAGATTTTTTTACCTGGATACATTAAGGACTAATAAAAAAGCATGAAAAAAAAACCCTAAATTAAACCAGTAAACATATTACATTACATTGTACAAGTACATTTCTCCCATAAATCAGTCTATTAAAAAGAAATCAACAGATCACAGTTTTCCTTCCTTTCTATTATTTTAAGAAATACATATATGCATAGATTTGCTCTGAAAATTAGGACAATATTAATTTGCATATATGAGTTTTCATTTGTATCTCATTTGCTTCATTAGCATTTTGTTATTAAATTAATCATTGTACAATTTATTTAGGTTTTTGGGGTGGGGAGTGGAGGGTTGTACTGAATACTGAAAATAGGCCAATGAGAATAAATATCAATAATACAGTTTAAAATTTAGGTTACTTTACAAACAGCTGTCCTGACATTGGCTGTGAACAAAACTCGCCAGTCAGGTAGCGAGTAATCCCGCCACAATAAAGTGCAGTGTAATAATGCTTTAGGTCTCCATAAAATATGAAGATTAGACAAATAAAACAAGTGGAAACCAACACAGAAATGATAAAGCTGCAGTTCCTCTGTTGTCCACTTGAGGCTCACTTTCACCTCACAGGCAGCTGGAGCTGTTTGCTAGGCTTCACCTCAGCTGAGTGGCCTTTTGGAGCATTTTTAATGACATCATGTGACCAATAATATGGCTGCTGCCAAACAGTCTGAGCTCCTGTGCTTTGAATGATTGAGTGTCTGTGCATTTGAACTCTATAGTTTACTGATACGAACCACTAACCAAGCTTGGTAGCATTGCAGCAGCCAAATCACTAATTTGAGTGCGACATCATCAACCAGTGGTTTGACTGCATTCATCTTTTTATACAAGTTCTGTGTGGAGGGTCTTAAAGGCAGACATGTTTCACCTGAACTTTTCAGAGCACACTTTAATCAGGTATGTTACTTTGCTTCATCTCCTAATCCTAGCACTCTGCGATTTTACTCCAAATCAGAGGAGTTATGTTTAGCTTGCTTTTTTAAATTATACACGACTAACTGTCCACTCTTTGTTGTGAAACAGGCGTTAGTCTGTGGGCCGAGATCTAGGTCTGAGATCCAGTTCAGCCAGCAGACTCGCTCGCTTCCTCACCAAACAGTTACGTCTGTGAGAACGAAGAGATGGCAAGTTTAAGGTCTAGACACTGTGTTCTCCACTGAGTGTGTGTGTCTGCGCGTGCTGATTCATTGACTGAGCAATGAAAAACTACTCGGGTCAGCAAGTAAGTGTGTGTATGTGTGTGTGTGTGTGTGTGCGAATGCTGCTGGCTCCCAAACAGGGGTTGTCGACATCAGCACTCAGTAATAACAGTAACATCAGCAGAGAGAGGATGACACGGACTGTGTGAGTGTGTGCGCGAGACACACGTGATTATTTTTGTCACAACCAGGCAGATGTAATGAGTAAGCAGCGGGACACACACACACACACACGCACACACACACACACACACACACACACACACACAGAGGCTTTGGTCAGAGAGAGACACCGTGTCCATGTGGATTTCCTGATGATAAATTGCTTGTTCAAGTCTAAAACTCATCAGTTTTTAAAATGTTTTTCCTAAATTCTGTTTATACGTTAATTTTACTTTAAAACATTTTACATCCCTGAGTTTTTGTCTTCCCCATCACTGCCCTAGTGCCTGTTAGCAAGGGCAGGACTATGCTGACCAAATTAGATAGGTTACAGCAGAGGACTGTGTGTTATTGTGAGGAAACACCACAGAAGAAGCCTGTCACGCAACAAACACCTTTCTTCAGAGCAAGGAAACGTCTCATTCTTCACCTACATGCTAACACGACATCGGAAAAGAATTGGAAGAGTTACAGAGTTTGACTTTTTAGGTTTAAGACTCAAGACGTGAATGTTGTGGAGCAACATCTATGAATGACTTAATGGTAAGAAGCACTGAAAGAAGCGTGTCAAGTGAAATGATCCTCCTTTTATTCAGGAGTCTTTTGTTCATCAAGATGACCCCTGAATACACAGAACGCCCCAAAATCAGACAGCCCTCTATGAGCAAGCCCTTGGTGACAGTGGGAAATAAAAACTCCCTTTGACAGGAAGAAACCTCAGGCAGAACTAGGCTGCCATCTATTGCAACTGGTTGGAGGGTTAGGGAAGGAGACATGAAAAAAGACACAGTGTGGAAGAGAGCCAGAGATTAATATTAACTAATTATGATTATATGATTAACTGTAGAGCGAATGATATTCATCCTGGAGATCCAAGACTTATAGACCTGTTCCGCAAGACTTTTCGATCACTCCATTGTTAGAGCAACTAAAAGTTCATATGCAATAATTTGCTTTATTTTGTAGTACACCTCCGTTATGTGACCTGCCCACTTTTCCATGCAGACACATAGAAAGCTAGAGGTGAGGAGACCAGCAGGAAAACCCTGTGAGCACCAATGACAACAGAGTCAGACAGCCTGAAGGGAAGAGCTGGGTTGGTGGCGGGTTGCAAAGTGGCTTGCAAATATAGAGCAATCAAAAGGGCAATCAAAAGAAATGTAAATGGAGTAGCCAGTTGCAAAATGCATAGGTCAGTTATAGATATATCTCTATCTGTATATGTAAATATGATCTGCCCAGGGTTTTCTATTCTATTCTATTGACAGAGCTTAAGTTTTCAGTCTCACTGAACTCACTATGTTTGATTTATATTTCATAAATTCTGTGAAACTGCCACAACCCAAAGACTTTATATTAGCATGCTATATTAGCATGCTATATTAGCATGCTATCATTTCCTAGTTAAACAGTGTTAACATAGCATTCAGCTGCTAGTCCCTGTCAGACTGACAACTCAATCCGTCCATCTTCTTTCTCGTTGGAGCGTATCCTAGCTGTCATACTGTCATAGGTTGTGATTCAGGATACACTCAAAACCTTAAAATCAGATAAATGTTTTCAGATTTATTAAAATAAAAATCCAGACTTAATCTAAAATTAAGTCCATACTGTGCTTCTATGATGAGAGACATTAAAGGTTAAGTATAACGAGGATGAGTTGTGCCCTTGATGCAGAGTGCTGCTCTGTGGATAAAAGCCTTCAGTGAATGTATGCATTCTATAGATCTTTGCACACATGGAAATATTGATAAGTGAAACCAGAGAGCGACGCTGAAGAGCACACGAGAAACAGCTACAAAAAGTGAAAACTGACATTGATTGTGTCAGCACAGAAATGACCTGAAATGATCCTTACATAACACACACACACAAAGACACACACACACACACACACACACACACACACACACACACAAAGAGACACACAGCAGAGGCTCTCCTGTCCGTCAGAAAGGCTAGCTAAATGCTATGTAAACATCTGTGAGGATTAGAGGTTTTAGCCTATAAAGAACTTAGCGACTCCACAGTGCAATCGGATCCCGTTGACACGACGCGGCGTTTATCTGAGACTTCAGCGCCTCTGAATTGAAATGGAGGAGCGCTTCAAACTGTTTACGTTGCAAAAGTATATAGCTGCATTAAACTGGAGGCAAGATGACAGCAACATTAGAGGGATATTATACAACAGCTCGTGCTTTTGACTCCTTGAAGTTCCTTGGGGGTTTTGAAGCTGTCTGAACATGTGGGCATACACAGCTGACCAGCTTAACGTACACAACATCATTATATAAATCGAATCAATCACTTGGTTTCAAAACTATCGATCCATCAGCTCTGTCTGCTCAATCCTACAGAGAGAGGCGAGCTATCAAATACCATCCACTCTCACACCTATACACTTAGCACATAAGAGTAAGACTCTTCAAGAGTAACAGAGAGCGACTCTTCCAGCAAAAACCAGGGCAAAAGATGCCTTAAAGCAGCGGTCCCCAACCCCCGGGCCTCGGACCGGTACCGGGCCGCAAGAGTTGAGGCTCAGGTGTGAAATGTATGGTTTTCAGGATTTTTATCGGTTTTCAGCGTTATTTTGTTATCGTTTTTTTCATTAACTTGGTTTTCCTGGGTCTTTTCACGTGTGTTATGAATAAATCTTACCGGTAGCGGTACTAGTTTTATTTTTGTTGTATTTATCCGCGACACCTTTAAGGCCGGTCCGTGAAAATATTGTCGGGCATAAACCGGTCCGTGGCGCAAAAAAGGTTGGAGACCGCTGCCTTAAAGGGTCATTTCATTGTTATTTTGCCATATTTTCTGCAGTCCAAATACACTCACCAGATAAATCATCAGAAGATCCGTTCAAAGTTTTGGTGACTTTAAATTTTAAAAGCTTTTTTTGTCCCATAAATTATACAACTTCTTCAGATTAGTAAAGCTGCTCTATTAATGGGTAGAGATTAATAACATCTCCTGGCTTTGGACCGGCTTCTCCCCATTCTGTCTCACTGTATGGTTATAGTGAGCCAAGAAAATGAATACAGACAATTAAGTACGCCTTTGTTACAGTAACAAACATGTCTGTCAGCACACAGTTAAAGCTGCTGCGAGCCTGTTCTGTGCAAACACAATCAACTCATGCAGCTATTGATTGGGCCTCTGGAGGTTGTGACAGGACAGCTTCCATCTTTGGCATTTCAGAACTGTGCCATAGATTTCTATTTAGGATTCAGCGACATTTGCAATCCTTATACTGTGTCTGGTTAATCTAAAATTTAGAGTTAGAGCAGCTTATGAGTTTCATTTCTGTAGTTTGAACACAGTGAAAAGACAGCGTGAGCATTGGTGGCTGCGCAACCAATCAGAAGAAGCAATAAAGCAGTGCCGTATTTCTCTGCTGATTCGCCTCAGTTGAAACTGAAGATCATTTTGTTTACTTACTCTTTGAAGTAATTGGTTGTTTACAGAGGAAAATGAATGCTGGGGCATCATAGCATTACTAAAAGCATCTCTCATAATCCATGTGACTCTCCCACAGAGGCCCACCTTTGAGCCTGGCCCCACTGACTGAACCACTACTGCCGGCAGCCCAAAATCACTGTTTCTACTTATAAACTGTATTACCATTTTCTGCCTGCAGCCTGAGCTGAGGAGACCTGACATCACTGGACGGAAACAAGTGTGTGTGTGTGTGTGTGTGTGTGTGTGTGTGTGTGTGTGTGTGTGTGTGTGTGTACAGGTGTGATTAGCACGCTGACTCTGGCTGAGGGCCTTTCACACCTCAGGTGAACCAATTACCATATTGCATCAACCTATCAGCTCCTGTCAGATAGTCGGGACACCTGCGGGCTCAAACACTGGAGTTAGTCACAGTGGTTTAAAGCTATCTGACCCGCATCTGTCAGCTCTAATACTGAAACCCACCTTGCCTTTTTTTTTTTTTACAAAAGGAAAAAAACACAGACTTTTCTAGAAAGGCAATGAAATTAGTTTCTATTTTTCCTCTCTGAATCCTGAGGATTTGAAATTGTCCAAAAAGATTTGCTGTGGTTTCAAATGTCCGACGGGGGTTTCCCAAACCGTCACGCTCTTTGTCACTTTTGGAAAATGTCACAGTCCTCTTCAACCCGCCCGAAGTTTGTTTCCACACCTGCTTGTAAACAACCAGTGAGGAGCTTCCTTCACTCTGCTCTTCCAAGACAAGTTTGCATGATGTGAGATTCACGAAACTGACTGAATCTCTCATTTCAGCGATTTAGAGATAACCTTGTGTTACAATACAAAGAGATAAAGTACATATCTCTGAAAATGTGGCAGGTAAAAGTCCTGACATTTTTCCCAGCATGAAACAGGATATTGGATGTGACATTATCAGGTTTCTTTACATACACCATGCTATTAGTTTATGGAAGACAACAATGGATAGGTAGGGAGTACATGACAAGACGCACTCAGCTAACTTAAGGCCTCAGACACACAGGAGAGACCTGCCAGCGACCGTTCAGCACCCGCTGGGTTTTTCCTCACCAACTGTGAGTAGTTGCAGGAAAATACATGAAACTGCTAATCTGAAGGCATGCAGCCTTAAAAGACTGGTCAGTGACCCTCTGGTAACTGTTGGCTAAGAAACTTGCTAACTATTTACTTGCTAGGAATAAGTGTGTATTCTGGGACTAGTTGGCAACTGGTTACTGGCAGCTGCTAGCTTGAAACTGGCATGCTGATCCACTGGAAATATCCTTGCAGTTGCTTTGGTTGCTATCAGGTTGCTAGAGCACCAGTAGTTTTGCATGGATGGCATCAACTTGTCTGCACCTGTCTGCTACACAAAAGATAGTGAAACTGTGAAAAGTGTGACGAAAACAGAAACAACATTCGCCTTCAAAGTAAAAGCTGCATCTTTTGAAATGTGTTGGTTGAAGTGATAAGGCAACAACTTTTATTCTTAAGGGTAAACATTTTTCGTTTCCGGTTTGTACTGTAATCGCACATTTTATGACAGCTCAGAGAATAAATGGGGAATGTTTACAGACAAGTCGGTGTCTTTCATGCAATCTACACGCAACCATGGTAACCACTCACCAGCCGGTTGGTAAAGACACAGCAGCAGTCAAATAGATAGCTAAACTACGATTAACAGCTGAAACTTGAAGCTAGCACTGCAGATAAACATGTTGAGCTAAACAGTACAAAGAGTTGAAAGATGTAAAAGCTAAAATGAACTAAAATGACATAACCTAAAGTATTTCTAGCAGTTAAATTATTAACAAATTGCGGAGCCCCGCAGGGGACATGGGAGAAAAAAAACATTAAGACGGACTTTTGCGAGATCTTGCAAAACAAACTCGGGATCTCGCAAAACTTTTGCGAGATCTCGCAAAACTAACTCGGGATCTCGCAAAACTTTTGCGAGATCTCGCAAAACAAACTCGGGATCTCGCAAAAGTTTTAGCCGCATTCTTCGGGACGCCGGCTCGAAGCCGACCGGGAGGTCGAGGCACGATGTGCTGGGAAAGCGGTGTTCCTCCCAGCTGTAGTAGGTCTCGACCTCCCGTTAGCTTCGAGCTAATGGGAGGTCGAAGGCCGAAGAATGTGGCTAAAACTTTTGCGAGATCCCGAGTTTGTTTTGCGAGATCTTGCAAAAGTCCATCTTAATTTTTTTTTCTCCCATGTCCCCTGCGGGGCTCCGTAACAAATAGTATGGATTTAAATTTTAATTACAAATTTCCTCACCTTTATTCTTAATGACGAGTTCTGATACCATAGTATATATTCATAAAGACGACCAATAGAATAATTTCCAGGTTTTTCAAATAATACCTCCATAGACAGACCATCCTCATGAACACACAGTAATTGTCCTATAACCAGGCCTGAAATATAATAGAAACCGCTCAGTTCACAAAAGAGCTTCAGGGGGTTACTCCTAGTAGGTTCTTGAAGGTTAAAGTGTGGATAACCTTTAAAACTATTAGTTAAACATTAAGGAAACATTTAAATGTATAGCTGTTAAATGGAGGTTTAGACAACAGTGTGGGCTTCAGATCCAGTTTAAATGAGCTCAGACAAACAAATTTAAACATGACAGGGCTGCAAATAATCATTTAATGTTGCTCAAGCAATTGGTTCACGATGTTTCATCTTCATGAGCTGCGTTAATTACTTTTTCCTCTCTTTTGAGTTACGTGTCTGCTTGCTCCAGTCATTCCTGGTTTATTAAAAGAGGAGGCAGAGGGTGGGGCTTGTTATAAATAAAGAGGCCTCAAGGGCAAAATAAACCATCTGCTATAAGCACAGGGGGAAATGGGGCTTCTTTATGGTCCCTGTGGTTTCCCCCTTTACCTTTATGGGGTTTCCCCATCTGTTATTTAGGTTCAGTTTGTGAGCCTTTGTTAAGCAGCAGTTTTTGAGCTGATTATTCTGCAAATATCTGATCTTGTTTTCTTCTGTATTCCTGTGATTGTTTTGGGTGAACAGTGCAACCTGTGTCTATGTGTCTCTCACCCACATATCTCCACCAATAACCATGCTTTAACTGCTTTCCCACCAAGCATCCACGCATTCATTCATCCATTGTTCCTACCAGGTTCCCGATGGTGAGCATGCCATTGAACTCATCAGTCATAGGGTAGTGCTCCATGGCCATGAAGAGCGTGTTGAGGACGATGCAGACGGTGATGGCGAGGTCCAGGAAGGGGTCCATCACCATGATCTTCACCAGCTGCTATCACCTAAGCCACATAGGGCAGCACTCCCAAACCAGGTAACGGTGGGCAAACGTGTACCAGCAGGGGGTGACACTTCTTATGGGATTCCTCAGTTCTGCACAGGAAACAAAATGTGGTCAGGAGGTTTCCTTCTGCATAAACAAAGTTACACTGGTTAAGCTGGAAACTGAACAACTGAGAAGCTGGGAAAGGGATAAGTTGCAAAGCTGATTGTGGAACAGACTAAAGGTGCAAAAATACTGGGCCCTGTGTGTGATTTTCCAGGTGTAATGATGACTGAAACAGATGACAAATTAATACATAGTAAGCCTAAAAGACGAGATTTTGGCTATAAAAATTTGCTCAAATTATCTTTAAGATCAGCTGATCTGCTGGGATTGTTGCCGACTTTGACTCTGATCTAACATTTTGCTCGATTAAAACAAGAACAGAAGTGATTTAAGTCAAGAGATGATTCGGATACAGCAGGATGGAGGCCAGGTGAAAAGAATACCAATCAATGGATAAATGTGATTATTAAGAGGAACAAAGACTGGTCTAAAAGGAATTTTGGACTGATAATTATCTGTTGTGTTACAATCTGAAGCTCTTCTATATAAATACTTGTGGAGCAGAGGCTCAGACTGCATTACCTGTAGTATGTTGGTCGATAACAACAACCGATAACAGAAATACTTGTGCTGTGTGGCACAAAGCTTGATGGCAAACAGTCCTGAACACATGAACTAATTAATCAGAAGATCAGTAAAACAACAGTGAAGGCACGTTTATGAAAAAAAGCACTGGCGGATTTGCAGCCTTTTATTTAAAGTAAAAAGCGTCTCGTTCAGTGACGGAGCCTCGAAAAATGCCGACTGTGAAAAGTCACAGGGCTGGAGTACTCCTAAATGTTTTACAAGGTGTCCCTCTGGTGTCAGTGTGATGACGCGACGGCATTATGGCAGCAGTGAGAGGAGTCGCACTCCCAAACTGTTCTTTGTAAAGAGCCCTTATAGAGACATTTACATGAGCTGAGCGAGGATCGATAGATGCTCTCTTTGCACTTCTTCATCACCATTTCCGATTATGGCATCAGATAAAATTATCCAGGCCCTTCAAGGTTCATGAAAACCTTCTTCAGGACCTAAAGTTGTCTGAATGTTGGGAAATCTCCAAACTGATATATCAAACGTGAACGCTGTTATTGTTTTCTTCCATTTCACAGCTTTAAGCTACATTTACAGTTAACATGTGATCAGATTAGAAAATGATTTTCACACAAAAAGAGTCATGGCTGAAAAATGAACCTCGTATTAAGTAAAAACCTTCCATATGGTATAACTTGTTTTAAGCAGCCAACTAAAGTTGAGCCAAACTTTCTGCAGTGAACCATCAGAAACTCCTCAGGTACGAGGTGGGGTGGCTGTAGTTCAGGAGGGTTGGTGGTTTGATCCCTGGCTCCCCCAGTTTTCATGCCAAATATCCTTGGACATGAAATATCCGTCTTACTCTCTGATGCATCCATGGAGTATGAATGCATGAATGATATGAAAGCACTCACCGTATAGATAATAGTGCTTCTGTGAATGGGTGTGTATGGGGTGAATGTGGCGTGTTGTATAGAGCGCTTTGAGTAGAAAAGCGCTCTATAAGAACCAGACCATTTACGAACGTCTCTGTTCCCCTTCATCACTGACATCATCTTCATGCAGTTTATTAAAATTATGCTGAACTGATTGTTTATTCTTTGAGCTGAGACACTTGGAGTGGGTGTAAAATAGATTTGGTTACAGTGTTTTAACAAAATTGTTTTTCAGTTGTGAAAATGCCCTATGACTACCTCCCGTGTAGGTTTCCCGACTATTACCAGACGTGCTTTGAATATTTTGTAATTATGACAAAATCATAGCTGATGCAGAATGCAGAAGTAAATTGAAGCAAATATTTATAAAATTACAATTTATGTTTCGATTTATTTTAATATTTCTATTTTATTTTTGCACTTTTTTTCCCTCCATACAACCAAACCGCCACCTGGTGATTGCTTAGTTAATCTGAACTGGTAAGAACATTTTGGATCGCAGTGCTGTTTTTATTTTTTTTAATCCAAAGAAGAGCTCAAGTTAAACCATGCAAAATAAATTCATAAAGCTTATTTTAAATTGAAGGAAAGTCTCCTGGGAAACAGATGATAATTTTAAAAATGACATGAATAAATCAAAGAGGGGAGCCGAGAAGGGACGGAGGGATGAAGGGTGTGCAGATGGATGCAGGGAGGGACAGCAGTGGGATTTTGTATTTTTCCTGTATCATGATCTGTTCTGTAAGAGCAGCGACTGCCGAGGGGAGAGACTGTGACTCAGCAGACCTATCCACACGCACGCACACGCTTAGAACACACACGAGTGCAGATTTGATATGAATCCAGAAATGTAACACACCGATATCATACACACACACGTACAAACACACACACAGGAAGTTGGAATGATCTCACGGTTAATGAGGGTGACCAGGGATAAACACTCTCTCCCTCTCTGTTTCTATCATTCTCTCTCTGTGTCTCTCTCCCTTTTTCCCAAGTCCCTGGCGCAACAAAGCCTGCGTTACCCTTGGGTTGAATAGGGCAGCGACACACACACACACACACACACACACAACACACACACAACCACACACACACACACACACACTGTCTTTGAAGCAAACTCAGACCAGCTACACACACGCTCCTCTCTCGCAACCCACAAAAAGCGTTATAATTCAGACCAATACGTGGTTACACAATCACACACACACAACACACACATATTGAGACACAAAGTCAGCAAGGTTACAGTCCCATATTGACACACAAGCGCAAACACATAAAACTTGAAAGGATGCCGGAGCTGATGCAGAAACTTGTTTTTCCAGGTAATGAGCCAGTTTTTAAAATCGCTCTTGCCTTTTGCTAGAATGAAGTGAAACAGAAGCTTCTGTAAAGACAGGCAATCCGTTTAATCCTGTGTGGGATTATTTTAAGAATGATTAAGATTAGCTTCACTTTGTTTCGCTGCTATCAAAGTCTGCTAAATAAATCAAAGAAGTCTCACCACTCAGCCTCAGCTGAGGAGGGTATTTGGGATAATATTAAGGAAGTCCCCATCTAAATGATACGTAGATAAAGACTTAGTATTGATTTCTATGGTCACCGGGGGCATAAAAACTTCACGTGTATGAATCAACTAAGTTTGTTTTGATCGGTATTTTTTCCACCTGATAGAGCACATGCCCCATGCACCGAGGCAGCAGCCTGGATTCAACTCCGCCCCTGGTCATTCGCTGTGGTGTCATTTCCCTTCTCTCTTTCCCCACTTTGCCATCTGTTCTACACTAACGCTGTCATATAAATGCAACCACTATCACATTAAGTCAGATACAGTACAGCAATGAAACAAGGAGATGGGATCAAAGCGGTTTGCAAAGTCGATTGCAGATGCAAAAACAAGGGCACGGGCAATGAAACAGACATTAAAATGCCTCCATTAAACTCAGTCAATGAATTATAGCAGCTTGAAATTATTACCCTCAGAAGAAAACAAAACGGTGGACCAGTAATTCAGAAAAGCTCAGCAAAAAGAACATCAGCTAAAGTTTAAACTCAGTTTAAAGCTATGTTAGCCAGCCTACGGCTCAATGCCACATCTGCAGCCACTTTGCAACCCTGACTTTGGTGTCTGCCTAAGAAGCTAAGAAACCTGCTGCTGCTCCTCCACACATTAACCATGTGGAGGCCCCAGGAACAGAGGCATGCTGGTAGTATGAAACTAGAGGGGAGCTGGACTTCTTAAATGAAGGCTATGAAGATGTTTTCAAATTCGCATCTGAAGAAGCTTTAAACACTTGTAGAAGCGGATGAGGACTCCCACGTGTGTTTGCTATTGTAGGTTAAATATACTGGATGTCATACCTTGGTTTATAACGCAATCACATCATATTTGTGTGTGTGCCCATGCTGCATTCAAATTAGCGTGGCTCACTTTGCTTCTCACCTTCCAGGACGTCGGTAAGAGGTAGCCTGGGCAGCACTCATTGCCCTGCCCCTGCGCTCACGAGTCCTGCATGGACAGAAGGCCGAGGAAGTAGCATCGTGCTGAGCTCTGTGGTGGACGTGGGAACCTAAAAAGATGGACGTCATCTGATTACTTTAGATCTTTAGATGCAACCAGAGAATAAGAGATGGTATTACCCCACACAGAGTCCCATCTTAACAATCATGGAGTTGGTCTGGGATTAAGAAGCAATCTCAAAGATCTCTACCAGCTCCTCCAAGATATGTTTTAAAAACATCCTCATTTGACTGAGCCTGCTGTCACACATACTCATCGTTCATTCTTGAGTATGAGCTGCCTTGGACTCTTCTGTTACATTGTGATAACATCGCATAAACACAACATTTGTGTCGGGGTCAAATGGGTCAAACGTAGTGCTGTGATTTCTTTGTGTGTGTGTGAGTGCATTCAGTCTCATCACCACGGCAACAGAGAAGCAGGTGAGGACTGGTGTTCAATGAATCAGAGAAATCACGTGCCGCTGCTGTGCATCTGTTTATCTCTTTCATCCTCACTAAAAAGCACTGCTGGATTTTTTTTCATGTATCAGATGAGCTTCACGAGGGTTGAACTTCTAAAACACCCACTCGACTCTCCTCTTAAAGCCTGACTTCAGCTGCTGCCCTCTCAAATTCAAAGTTTAAATTATACTAAGTAATCAACTGGCGCTCAACATTAATTTGCTGCAAACCCTTGTTGATTATCCTGAGCTCTTGGTAGTGATCATCATGGCTCATGGAAGCCATTCCTGACTGGAAAGCGAGCAGACGGATTATAAAGTATGTTCCATCAGGTCTGGGAACATCTCAGGAGGAACGCGTTGGTACTAACATCGAGTAAAACTCAGATAAATGTCAAGAAATAGTGGGATGAAACTAAAACGCTGATCCAAAGTAAATGTGACATGTGGCACATGTCAGCCTGTGAGGCTTTGATAGTGTTTTTCAGCTCCACAGAACAGAAACTAAAACATGAGGAGCTGTCAGTGCTGCATCCATAACAAATGTGTAATATATGCATCCTCCTGTTATTACCCTTCACAATAAAAGCCCTACAATTTCAGTGCAAGAGTGCTCTCCTCCTGGACAGTATAGGAAATCTTGCTGATAAGGTTGTAAGAACTGCCTTAAACTAGATTAGACGAGCTGCGTGAATTGAGCTCACAAAGTTTGTCTTTGAAGTGTCTTTAAAGTGCCCATAACAGCCTTCAAGACCATATAACAGGAAATAACAAGCAGGTTGTTGTTGCAGAGCCATCCAGGACTGATTTGTGTCAGATCTAATGAGGACTTAAAGTTTTCCTCAAAGAATAAACTTTCCCGAGTAGGTTTTTAAGACAAAGTCCTTCAGTACTTTTCTGTGTTTAAATTTGCAGCACATTTTTTGAGTAAGCTGTACTTCTAACTGTCCTACCAAAATCCAAGCGTTGGATTAACCATCAGAACCTCCTTGCTGCCTACTCACTGAGATCCTCACCAACAGTTCAGAAAGTCCTCTCTACACTAATCATGTGTCCTTTTTAAATTCTCATTCCGGTCATTCATGCAAGCAGATGTCAGAGTTGTGTTCTTGTTAGTCATCTTTTGACCCAAGCACAGCTAGTGGAAGGTAATTTCAGATCCAACCTTTCAGACAGCTGAAGGCTCTCCTGGATGTCAGAACTTTGCTCTCGGAGATGGAGAGGCCACTCCACAGCACGTGATGTTTAATAGAAACTTTAATTTCAAAGGTTCATGTGACCTGCTGAGTTTGGTTGGATTGTTTTTAACCCAATATTGGATCTGTTGGTACAGTTATTTGTGTATTTCACATTGTGAGATGTCTTATTCAAGAAATCAAATGATAATTTAAATTAAAATGGTAAATTTACCATTTACCAACAGCTTCTATAATTCTATAATTTAATTATAGAAGCTTTACATGAATACAAATGGAAAATGATATAAGAGCAGGTCTGATAGCTCGAGTTACACCTGCTTAAAAACTACAGAACGCATCGTGGCGATCGTGGCTCAAGAGTTGGGAGTTCGCCTTGTAATCGGAAGGTTGCTGGTTCAAGCCCCAGCTTGGACAGTCTCGGTCGTTGTGTCCTTGGGCGAGACACTTCACCCGTTGCCTACTGGTGGTGGTCAGAGGGCCCGGTGGTGCCAGTGTCCGGCAGCCTCTGTCAGTGCGCCCCAGGCTACAATGTAGCTGCCATCACCAATGGGTGGATGACTGGTTGTGTAAAGCGCTTTGGGGTCCTTAGGGACTAGAAAAGTGCTATACAAATACAGGCCATTTACCATTTATCTGGTTGTTGCCACAGCTCAGCTGACACAAGGAAAACTGCTGGAGCTCACAATAAAAGACCTTTTGCTGCTGCAAAACTGCCTTTTAAATAAAGTTGTTTAGGTTTGAACGGTGCTCAGCTGCTCGCCTTGTAAAGGCCTGACAGCGGTCCCCGGTGAGCTCCGGACTCCTCGGCCCTCACACAGAGGAACCTGCATGAACCTCATTTGCTCAGGTGTCATTACATAACGCTTCCTGCTAAGTGTTCTTCCAATGAAGCATGACGCACAGGCCTGAAGGTCGCCGCCCACAACATCGCCTACATCCTGTCTGTGTGCCAGGCAGGGAAGCACCAGGGAAACACACACCACACACAGCCATTTTAGCTTCCGCTGGCTGCTGTGGGTTGCCATGGGGACATTTCCATGGCAAATAAGTGAGTTCTCGTCCCCTCCTCCTACTCCCACTCGTCTCTGCATCAGTCTGAGCAGCAGGACAACAGGTTTATGGATGGATGGACAAGAGAAGCAGAAATACTTCATTTCAAAGCATGAAACTATAAACTGAACTCAGAGCTGCTCTGAGCTCCCACACAACCCCTGCAGTTTACATTCAGTTTATCAAGAAGTAACTTTTTCTACACACTGCAGGAGATTTCAGTTTTTAATTGTGATGAAGGGGAATTTTGTCTGGCAGCAGCAGAAACCAGACAGAAAAGGTGAGATTACCAAAATGTGCTGACATGCTGTTGGAGGTGACTGTTGAGATTTGGCACTACAGAAATAAAACTGAACTGAACAGAATTAGACTAACTGTTTGCAGATGCTTCAGAACTTTCTCATTAGCAGCCACTTTAGGCTGGCTCCAGAGGTAAGTCACTTCTCATAGACTCCAATAAACCTTTTCAGTTTCCTTTGTACCCGAGTACAACGATTAAACGCTCACAGCGGCCCAATGCTAGCTAAGCCTTAAAAGTGCACTCAGGCTTTAAGTCACATCACACAACCAAAAAAAAGAAAAGTCCAGGTAAAAGGTTAAACATCAATATTGTTTACTTAGAATTAAACTTTTATTTTTTCTATGAGTAGTCTAAAGTGCTCCAGTCGATGGTCAATTGACTTCTTTCAGGCTCCTGAAGAGGTTCCAGCTCTGGCTTCCAGTTCCAAAAGCTAAAGCAGAGTCTAAGTTATTAACCTTGGTCAGGGCTGTCACACAGAAGTCCCAACATGCCTAGATCATATAGGTCGAGGAATGGATGGTGCTTAACCCTTTAAGACCTACCATAGAACCAAGTCCGCCAGAGCTTATATTATATTTTTACATGTTGTAGAGCCACTTTTGGGAGCATTTCAAGTTGCTATACACCAATACAACCATTACAGCCTAAATTGTAATAATATGTCTGCATTAAGTGCATAGTAATTACATAAATTGCAAAAAAGTGCAATAAACTACAAAAAAATTGAAAGTCGTTTTTGCTTTTTTAACATATATTTCTAGTTAGAGAAATTTAAGAGGCTTATCCCTCAAAACTGTTAATACAAAAAAGTTGCACAAAATAGTTTCCCACCACAGGAAATTTATTTTGAGTGTCTTCATAGTTTTATTTTTGAAATACACCAATTTTTATACACTGCAGGAAAAACGAAAATAAATATTATACTGCAAATTTGCAAAAAAGCAGCATCAAAATAAACTATTTCCAGCAGTGCAATATGAGTCCTAAGCATCCCAGAAACTATACAGAAAGTCATAAAGTCAAAGATAACTTTTAAAAACATCAGTATAGGCTCATGAGGCCCTGATGGTAAAAAACTACATTTCCGCGGACATGCGATAGTGTCTATTCCAACGTAGGAAGTGTTATGAACAGCTGATCGGATCGGCAAAGCGTGTTTCTGGAATATTATGTTTTTGTTGCTGCAAGTGCTTTTTATGCAGTTTTTGCAAAGCTATATGTGGAAGGAAACCGTGACCGAGGACAAGCTGATGGCATAAGATGTAAGTACAACTCCTCCGGTTTCATATGCAAAAAAAATTATTGCGCTAGCTTACGTGGTTGCAGTGCAGTTACTCTGCTCTCATATCATCTCAATTTAAAATGTGAACATCTGTCCTCAAGAGTGTCTCCTCTCTTTTAGGTGTAGATGTGGACCCTACTATGGTGTGTCATGTATCTGTGGTCCTTTGGGTGATCCTATATCCCAACCACTCCTCACTGCATTGCACATCATGCATGACGTTGCTTAGTTTGGGAGTGGATGCTTTTGTCTTGGGATGAACCACTTTGTTATCTGGGAGTGTTGCTGGTTCTGAATTGCAGAAATTCAGGACTCCCGATCAACTTTTAGACCTGAACCCTTTCAGATAAGAGAGAACTTGATAAGGAAGTCCATTTGCCTTTGACTTAAGGTCCTTAGAATCCCATGAACTTGATGACTGAGGACCTACACGTCAAAATTCCATTCAGAAAAACCTGCATTCAGAAACACCCCACTATTGTCATTTAAACATTCACCACTGTACAAAGTATCAGTGCTGCTTTCCTTAGTAGCTTCAGTAAATTCTATTTTCAGAAAGTATTTTTAGATTATCAGAATCCTGGGTGACTTCTTTCTAGAGATTTTAAGAATTTTTAAAAGATTTTAAGAATACTTGACCTCAAACAAATACTTGATTTGAATTCATCCAGGATTTTGGCAGATGTACCTATGGTTTCAAT
>NW_024387319.1:997888-1177888 GCF_900408965.1 Simochromis diagramma
TTGTCTGTGCAGTTAATTGTACTAGCAGATGGTACAAAAAGCCTGTGCTTCAGTTTCAGTGAGTTAAATTCAAGGATTTTAGCAGTCTGTTACGTAGCACTAATGCAGGTATTGGCAACTCCACACTTTGGACACAGAGCTTTGGTAGTAGCAAGTCAAAGTTGTGGCAGCCAAAATGCTGACCCCTTGGCTATGTCCATCCTGGCCATGTTTAACAAGAGCATCCACCACTGTAACGGCACACATGACAAAAACATAGTCTTGGAAAGAGTCTCTTGGCAAATTTATGAAGTAGCATTTATTTGTATTCTTATTTATCAATTAACAAACTGATAAATAGACACAAAAGTAGATACTTTTTTTGTATGGGGCTTGCATGTTATAATCTACAGTTTGTCTAATTGCTCTGAATCATTCAAGATGTTTGTCACTTGTAAACACTGCATGTTACACGATGGAGTCTCACTAATGAATTCTCTGCAGGTGTTCCACAGAGAGGGTTTTCCAGCTGGCTGGCCTGATTCTTTCTGAGCCTCTTCCCACTGTAACCTCACATTACCTCCCAAAGCCAAATACAGACATAAAGGTTTAACTGAAAAGCTTGACGAAATTAAATTAGTTATCGATGCATTTTGAGTCATTTTACCAACATGTGCAAACCATCCCCCGACAGCTCATGTGTCTCTTTTGTGGCATGCTGGCTTTGCTGAACTGTGTCTAAGACAAATCTGTGCGTTCCAGGAGGAAACCGGCTGAGTCAGGAGGGAAACAAGGTGTTTGCTTTTCACCTGGGTTAGTCCGTACAGGATCATAAATCTCGTTGTGAAAGTATTGGGGCAAGTGGGTGGCGGGATGGGCTTGTGGTTAGTGGAACCATTATGTGACTGCAGGGATGCATCTCCACTCCCAGCAAGTCAGAGGCTTTGTACTTTAAACCAAGCTCGTGACCAAAAAGGCAGCAATAGATGAACATGTCCAGATTCTACCATCATTTTGGGAAATACGTGAACTAAACCAGATGGGAGTGCACTTAATTGAATGTATAAGTACTACCACAACAA
The DNA here is from genome assembly GCF_900408965.1 of Simochromis diagramma. NCBI lineage: Eukaryota > Metazoa > Chordata > Actinopteri > Cichliformes > Cichlidae > Simochromis > Simochromis diagramma. The sequence goes on from NW_024387319.1 coordinate 998,950, forward strand.
AGAAAAATAGCTAAACACGTCTCTAATCAACTTAAGTTGCATTCATATCTGCATAATACAAAAGATGCTTTCACTGGAACTTGAAACCACAAAAAAGATCCCAATGGATGCAGCAGATTCAATTTAAAGTGAACTGTGCATCGTGGTTTTCATGTGGATGCAGCCACCCAAACTTTACAACAACAGCTAAACGACTCATGGAACATGACATTAATCATAGCCAACGAGCTGCCCCCCATACTTTCAAAACCCCAATCTAATCAAGAATCCACGAGACTTTCTGGAACTGGTCGTGCCGTGGAGGCCGTTCAGTTACGTAAGCCCTGAAGCACGTTGCTCGATGGTTGCCACTGTTGCTTCTCAGCGGTTGGATCCTGGGACTTATTGTGAAAAGTTCGCACCTTCTATGTGTGCTTGCATGGTTTCCTTGGGGAGCTCTGGTCTCTCCTCCCATCAAAAACTTGCCTCATTCACCTGTGACGGTGCTCTTGACTACAGTACGGCTTACAGCTGCAGCTGGTCCCCAGGCTTTGCAGTTCTGAAATTCTCAGGATGGATTAAATGCAGGGAATGAGTTTTCCCTATTGGGATCAATAAAACAGATCTTATCTCAGAGGATCCAATTCTAATGCTGAAGTGCCCCACAGGACACCCCCACAGATCCTATGTTACAGGCGATGGCAGTACAATCTGTGGAATGCATTTTAAATGCTGCATCAATAGTGTCACTCTCATAATCTGACTCATTAAACTTTTAGTGTACAGCAAAACAAAAGAACTGGACTATATAGCTGTATCACAAAAGCAAAAGCTTGGAGGCTTTTCCCCATCAAAGCTTAAATTATCTCAGCTTTTACTTTGAAAATATGTATTCAATTCCTATAACTACCCCAGGACATTTATTTTGAAAGTCAGGCACTGCACGTCTTTGTGCGTTGCTTTGCAGCGTGTTTCAGAGAGCAGCAAAGGCAAGGATGAGTGTTTGACCTCAGGTTATTTGACTGATGACCATCTGTCCCGCTGTAGCTCCTATAAATCACAGCTACTCTCTTCTTTTGCTCTGATAATGACCTGCTCCGCCTTATCTCTCTTATCTTGGTACAACGTTGTGTAAAGTGCATGTGAAGAAAATGAAATCTGGCAATATGCAAATGAACAGCTGTGTGTCATACTGCATACAGACAGAAATAAATGTGCCTGAAGTTCTGCAGCTACCGTTAGAACATAATACATCATATTTCACCTCCGTTCTCCATGAACTTGCCCTTCATTGGCTGATGTTAGCCCAATAAACTCCAGTGTTCCCCCAGTCTCTCTTGCTCCCCTGTGCCTCTGCATCATTGCCACACTAGCCTGCGCCGAACGGGGTCTAAGACAAATCTCTGCGCTCCAGGAGGAAACCGGCTGAGTCAGGAAGGAAACAAGGTGTTTGCTTTTCACTTGGGTTAGTCAGAACAGGATCATAAATCTCTTGCTGAAAGTTTTGGGGCAAGTGGGAGGTGTGGACGGGCTCTCATGGCGAGTGAAACCACGAGAGTCTGAAAGGATACAGCTCCACAGCTTCAACAGATCCTGAGATACAGAAATGTAATGATTGTACTGGTGAAGACCAGTATGGTGGTAGATTTACAACTTGATATGAAAGCTGGATTAAAACATGGAAAAAGAAGGAACTGAAGAAATCCGCTTAATGAAGTGAAACGGTAAAGTACACTGTTTTAGAAACTAAGAAGATGGAAAACAATCTTGTGAATGTGCATCATGGTGGAGCTGCAGTAAGGATGTGGTTTTGGGAATGTTGTAACAAGTTACAAATTACTCTGTTAAAAATGTAACAAACGATGGTAGCTTTCGAACTATTCCATTAAAATAAAGATACAATTGATTGCTTATTGTGGTTAACTATTGATTAACTGTTGATTTCTCAGGTTTGACATTGAGCTTATACACTACTGGTACCTTGTATCGATACCACCCACATTCACAAGCACAATATAGGCATTCTGTCCAAAGACATGGTCTCGGTGTGGTTATCGCACACACAGGTTGCTTACTGGAATGTGCGGTGATTTGATGAGATGGAGCTAAACTGGAGAACCCCTCAAAAGCAACAGAGGGATAAAAAAACACTCCCACTCTTATAGATGATGAACTCTGTTTCTGATCTGTGTTTTCCAGGAACATAATGACTGGGGTTAACAGTGACCGGGATGGCGTCATCACCTATGAAGATTTAGACCCCAGAGGGTTAATTAAATACAAGAATTCTTTCAGCAGATTTAGTTGTTTTTGACATCGGAGTTGTTTAAGTTTAAAGATAATGAATAAAGGCTGACAAGGACAAAAAAAATCTGTGGATGGGGAGATTAAGGAAGTTATTCTTTGCAGTATTACTTTTCCATCTGTCCATCAGCTTACTGAAACAGGGAGGCATCCATGGACATGCTGCCAGTCCATCTCAGGGACACAACACATGCTCAAATGCACAGCAGCAGCCAATCAAAATCATCCTTTAAATTAAGGCGCTTGTCTTTAATTGTGTGTGTGTCTGTGTGTGTGCTTACTATCTGGGAAACAGTTGTCAGGGTCCATCGCCTCTTCAGCCATCTCTGAGTACTCATCCTCTTCTTCTCCAGGCTTCCTCAGGTCCACCGTGCTGCCCTCTGATAGGCTGATGTCGTCTTTCGGCTGAATAAAACAAAAACAAACAACCAGTCATGGACTCGTCACCTTCACCACATCGACCTGCGACTGGTTAATATCACCTACTCACGATTAAAATGAATAAATAAATAAAGAAGAATAGAAAACGCCTGCACAGATTAGGTGAGGGTGGGTTGGAAAGCAGCTTGCAGATGCAACAACTACTGTAGGAAGGTTAAAGACAATTATGTAACCTGCCCTATACTGGAGCTACCACTTGAATGCATGCAGAAGGGTACCAGCTAACAGGATTGAGCTTAACTCTGCGTCTTGTCTGAACTAATGTTATCTAATGCTAACAGTCAGTTTAACTCTGAGTGAAAGTATTCATTGGTGCCAATCATAACACTAATGTGAGCAATCAATACACGTCAGCTGTTTTTAAATTATTTTTCTATTTTGTATTTATGAAAACAAAAATCATTCTGACTCAGAGTGTTTAAGCCAAACCACTAAAGGCTAATCAGTCTGAACATGCTGCCAACTGATAGGTCAAAAAGTGAGGTTTTTCAGTTGCTATTTAATATTTTCTCATTAACAGTATAAAAATGGCTGTAGTGGTTAGAACCTGTTATGAAGAGTCAAGCTGAGTGTTTTCACTTTGACAACTGAGGTTAGGAACAGATTTTGAAACCACACACAATCCTGGTTACTCTTCCTTCTGACTCTTAGATTGACTTTAATTAACAAAACTGAGTTAATATTGTATTAATTATGGCTCAAAACTAGTGACTGAACTCATCAATCCAGTAGGAGTTCCCCTACTGAAGGAACGGGAAAAGAAAGATGAGTCTTCTACAGGTCGCCCCCTGTTGGCCATTAAAGAAGGTTAACGGTACTTCCACGCTGGCTCAGTGTTGTCATGCTTGTGAACTGAGGCATGCACCAAAATCAATCGCTTTTCTAATCATATTCCAGCCCTGAAGCTGGATCAGATCTGTCATTAACTATAAATACTTACAGGGGTGTGCTGATGTCACAGTTAATGCTAACAGTGACCAACGCAACAACCATAACCACAACATAACACAACTAATACACTGTAACAGATTTAACCTCATAAAAAAGAAAAACTCTAGTGTGTAAATGATTTACGCAAGTCACCAAACTTTTAATCAAAGTCCTTGAAACCAGTGCTGACTATCAGCAGCCTCTTATTCTCATTCTCTGTTGTTATGTCCACCTATCCATCCACCCAAACCTCCTCCCTGCCTTCAAGGCTTTTAAATAACTCCACTTTAGCTCCAACCGGTGTTGTCATTTCTCTGTAATAAAGGAACACATTTCAGAGTGTGTTTTTAATAGTCCCTGGGCAACAATGGAGCTCTAACACACACACACACACACACACACACACACACACACACACACACTTGACATTTTCATTTGTTGACAATAAGAAATCACATCTCCAGTAAAGTAAGGCTTCCTACTCGCATCTGAATTTGTTTTACTATGAGCGCTGTTCAAGCTGTTTGTATGTATTTGTGCGTATTTTGTTTGTGCGATTGTCACTTTGCTGCAGTCGAGGCTGAATGAGTCAGATTTAATGTTACGTAACTGACAGGAATCCTGGCTGAGAAAACAGAGAGACGCCACCTTCCAAACCTTCCCTCCCACCGCTAGGAAAACTGCCGTCTGTTCGATCTGGGCAAAACTAGACGTTAGGAAATCCCCCCCCCACCCCCACCTCTCACGTCCCCCCTCATCCCAGCGGACTTCAAAGGTCCCTGTTTGCTAAGCATCATGGGAGTTTAACTCTACAAAGGGACGAGAGAGATGAAGGGATAGGAAACAGGTTTTCTGCTGAGGCCTGAGGAAGGAAATTTGGCAAGTTTTGTTGACTGTCAGGACAAAAGACACAGCAGGGGTGTGAGTGTGTGTGTGTGTGTGTGTGTGTGTGTGTGTGTGTGTGTGTGTGTGTGTGTGTGTGTGTGTGTGTGTGTGGACAGGTGAGCTAACTACCTGTGTCAACAGCTAACTCATGAATACATTCAGAGTCTGGGAACAGAAAGCAGCCACTGTGACGAATGCCAGCCTTGGACACACACACACGCATGCAAAGGTGAAACCAAACAGACGTGAATACACGGCTAATCTCTGACAGACACACACACACACACACACACACACACACACACACACACACACACACACACACACATACACGTGAAGAGACGCACACATAAAGTGGATAATATAATATAACACACACGCAGCAGCCTTGGGCCAAAACCTCCTGACGGTTGACGTCTATAATGAGCGGTTTAAATGTATTTCTAGTCATAAGCTGTTTCTATTGTGGAGCCAGAGAGGACCAGCAGGCAGCACATTCACGAACATTAGAGTCACGTGTAATCGGATTACTGTAATCCAAGTAAGAGAACAAGTACATAAAAAACAAAACTTACAATTAATGAAAAGCGTCTGTGCTTTGAGTGCATCAGCAGGTTTATTTAACACGTCTTCACTCAGTAGAAAAAGCTTTCTGTAATTCATCACTGACATCTGCTGATTTGAAAGATTCTGATGATGTTCTTTTAACCCTTTAAGACCTGCCATAGAACCAAGTGCGCCAGAGCTTATATTATATTTTTACATGCTGTGGAGCCATTTTTGGGAGCATTTCAAGTTGATATACATCAATACAACCATTGGAGCCTAAATGTTAATAATATGTATGCATTAAGTGCATAGTAATTATATAAATTGCAAAAAAGTGCAATAAACTACAAAAAAATTGAAAATCGTTTTTGTTTTTTTAAACATATATTTCTAGTTAGAGAAATTTAAGAGGCTTATCCCTCAAAACTGTAAATACAAAAAAGTTGCACAAAATAGTTTCCCACCCAGGGAATTTATTTTGAGTGTCTTTATAGTTTTATTTTTGAAATGCACCAATTTTTATACACTGCAGGAAAAACGAAAATAAATATTATACTGCAAATTTGCAAAAAAGCAGCATCAAAATAAACTATTTCCAGCAGTGCAATATGAGTCCTAAGCATCCCAGAAACTATACAGAAAGTCATAAAGTCAAACATAACTTTTAAAAACACCAGTATAGGCTCATGAGGCCCTGATGGTAAAAAACTACATTTCCGTGAAAATGACGTCACTTCCGGTTTCGGGCAGGTCATGGTGGACATGCGATAGTTCGCACTGACGTCTATTCCAACGTAGGAAGTGTTACAAACAGCTGATCGGATCGGCAAAGCGTGTTTCTGGAATATTATGTTTTTGTTGCTGCAAGTGCTTTTTATGCAGTTTTTGCAAAGCTTTATGTGGAAGGAAACCGTGACCTAGGACAAGCTGATGGCATAAGATGTAAGTACAACTCCTCCGGTTTCATATGCAAAAAAATTATTGCGCTAGCTCACGTGGTTGCAGAGCTACCGGGATTTAAAAATAGTTGTGCAAAACAGAGCGTGCCCGCTCTGACCGGCTTAAAGGGTTAAGGAAGACAAGTGAACAAAGACCATCGATAGCAGCTTTGTCTTTTGTTTTTGTCCACTTTATTAATTTAATGACAACAAAAAGTGAAGCTGACGTGGAAATAACTTAAAGCTGCATTCTCCTAGTGGCCAACAGGGGGCGACTCCTCTGGCTGCAGAAAGGCTTCCTGTGATGGTTCTCTTCTTATTTGTCCTTCTGTATTTTGTTGTAGTCTGCTCTCTGTGTTCTGGATTATTTCGTGTTTCTGTATGAGCTCTCTAATTTTCATAATGACGTGGAGCGTACTCTAATAATAATTAAATATTAATAAAAAGTTATTTTCTTGTCAGTTAAATATTGTTTGCAAACAAAAGGAAAACAGCTTTTGAAAGTGTCTTTGAACAAAGTGCGTGATTTAAAATAATGTTTGAGTTTCCTCTAAGCTGCATTTGTGCGACTGGCTTCTTCAGACTTCTGTGTCCGGTCTCCTCGCCGAGCTTCCTGTGTTCACAGCCGTTCTGAATCAATCATTTAACTGTTTCAGGTCTGTGATGAAAGTTCTCCAACTTATGCTCCTTATTAGAATCAGAATTAGGATAACCCAGGGTTTGCTCATCACCTGCTGACCCGGCACTGCTGGTGGTTTCTAGATACCAAGATGGTGACAGAGAAAACACTCGGGGGTTCCACTTACAGTTTATGGGCCCAAATTAAATATTTTGCAGCTCAAAATAAGCAAACAGCTGAATTCTTATCTTAAACTCAACAAGATGGCAGCCCAAACACAAAAGCTTCAAAAGGCAGAAATCTGAAACCGATGGTGACGTCACAGAGGCGTAATCCATCTTTTATATACAGTCTATGCGTCTGAAACCCTCTGAATAGACAATAAATTGAAAATCCACAACAATGGAGTGTTTAGTTGTTTGTTCAGCAGGTAGCTGCCAGAGTGAAAGACATTTCATTCATTCATCAGCAAAGCCAAGCGTGTCGCATTGTTCGTCTTCACTAGGCAGGAGGAATGGCATGTCCACTACTAACGAGGACCAACACAACATTTTTTGTTCCCTGCAGTCTGCCCTTTTGTTTGTTTCAATCCAACAAATGCAGACATAAGATATATTTTATATTTACACAAGGCTGAGAGAGAGACGGAGAGAGGGAAACAAGCGAGAAGGCAGCAGAGATGGATGCAGGCAGAAGTGCAGACTCTTACATTTAGTCAGATGAGCAGCTCCAAGTGGAGAAACATCTTCTGCAGCACAAAATAATGACATCACACATGCAGAAAACAGCTGAGCGAGCAGGTCAGGAAACACACGGCGTGTTGGCCGGTCGGGGTGAACGTGGACAGACGGCAGGACGGTTTATGCTTCACAGAGAAGGCAGACCATGTTACAGTTCAATGCATTGAATTTAATCAATTCACTTCAGTTTTATTTGTACAACACCAGATCACAGCAACAGCTGCCTCAAGGTGCTTTATATTGTGAGGTAAACACAACTGAAAATACAGACAAGCCTTGGCGAAGGTGAGAAGGAAAAACCCTTTTTTACAGAGAAAGATTTGAAGAATCACTGCATGTTTCGTGCTGCTCATGCAGCTGCTATAGAAGCTTCTGGAGCCAGTCACTGACAGCAAACTACAACATAATTCCCCTTCTTTAGATGCATGGCAGTCCTGGGACCCAAACGAAGCTAACTCCAGTGTTATATACACTGATTTAATGTGGGGATCATGTCACATGATGGCCTGGGTTCCTGTGTCTTTACATCAACAGCAGAAGTTTGAAAACGTAGGAGTTAAAACTGATCTTTGCTTCTTCAGATGAAACCGTATGTCCGGTGCTGGTCCTGTGGGTGAGGATGCCTTTCTGTGTTTCTCTGAAGTAACTCTGCAGAGCTGCAGCTCGAGAGCTCATCGACATCCAATCCGGGAGGTTTTGATGTCGGCCATTTCATAACAGACAGGAGAAATCAAAGCCAGGCCGCCGCCTCCATTTCCCACCACCTGTCTCTGCAGACAGCACCTGGACATCTGCTGGCGGGGATCCTGAACTATACCGGGGTCAGAGGTCACCAGCTTGAGACCGTGATAGCAGTCGGGGTCACAGTGAGTTTTACTAGCTGACATTTAAGGGCGCGCACACACTCAAACAGCTGTGAGGACAGGGTACAGCTGGCACAAACAGAGGAAAGTCACACACATGCTCAGCTGTTTCTACATTCATGCCTGTAAGAGCCAACCAGCTTCAGTCCACTCGTGCTTTTCCTTATGTTGCTTATTTGTCTCCTGCTTCACTGGTGGATGTTCAGACCAAACATGGCCAAAGCTTCAAAAAATGACATCAGTGCACTGAAAAGCAATCAGCAAGCGATCTTTTTTCTGCTTTCTGCTCTATATGATGTCACAAAGACAGGACATCCTTAATATGGTCGTCTCAGGCACAGAAGCTCCGCCCACCTGCAGTTCAAACCCTCTTTGTGGGAAGAACTGAGGGGCTGCATCGAAGCCCAGTATGAGATCAGTGTGAACTGTGCAAAGCTGCTGTAGTAAAGTCACAGAGTGAAAACACGGAGCTGGAGCTTTAACCTAAAGTCCGACTCCAGCGTTTGCCTCACAGGCGTCCTGACGGTGGAGCTGTTTCTAAATGATCTAAATAAAGAAGCGCGCTGCGGCTCACTCAGTTTTCCAACAACAGTGTTGGTCTTTAGCTCGGAGAAATCCGACATGTCAGGCTTCTTGGATTCTTTGTTTTAGCCCAAATCACAGCGCGGACACGGAGTTTTTATGCCTAAACCAAAGCAACAAGTTAACCTTCAGCTTTTGCGTCAATCCTCGGATGTGTTTGTGTCACCATCCTAATGTGAATTTGTTTTTAAAGCAGGAGTGTTCCTGTACGCAGCTGATCTACGCAAATCTACACGGTTACATTTTAACCGCAGTGAAACATGTAAAGCTCATTTAGAGTTGTTTAGGACGAGCGTGTAAAAGGCTGCAGTGATGCTGCAGGGATTCGCTGCCTTCTTTGGAGGGAACAGAAAAGCTGGGCACAAACTCCTGTTTCAAAGCAAGAAACCCGACGTAGTGCATTCTTGAAATGTTTTGGACCATTTGAATTATGAAGCTTTTAAACAAGAGCAATTTTGACATTAGAGTCGTTGGGAGGTCGAGAGGTGTTATAAAAGGAGCCAGAATGCTTTACAGCAGATGATTATGAAGCTTCGTGATGGTATCCAGGCTGCAGCCGCTGCGTACCTGAAGCACCGAGCTTAGAAAACACAAGCAAACAATAAATCACAGGAGCTTTTATTTGGCGAGAACAATGCCGTCTTAATAACACTCTTAAATTATTTAAAACTTTCCCATCCAGTCGGAGCAAAAGGATCTAAAGGTCAACTGCCAATGACTGCCACTTTGGTGACCTTTGACCTTAGCTGTTGACCGTGGGCACGACGACCAGCTGATTCCAAGCTTTTACAAGACAGTAAAAAACCACATTCAGTGATTTATAACACCATTAAAGGCTCGGTCAGCTATTTAATCATTACATAACCAAACCAAGGGTCTATTAAAACTGGAGTGCCGGAGCGGCTTAACAGCTTCTATTTACAGTGAGCTGTTTGTGTACTGGAAATAAATTACATACAACTGAGCTGGCGGGAGTGGGGAGATGGGCCGAGAGATATAGAGAGTAGCAGAGGAGAGAGAGAGGACGACAGCAGAGGGGAAAAACAAGGAATTACAGCTGGAAGAGACGTAACAAGAGGGAGATGAATGGCTGCGGTGGCTTTGTTAGCTTCACTACGACTGATCAGCTGTCGCAGCTGCACATTTAAAATAAAGAATTTTGGCCTTTATTCGGTTACATAACAGACTCTATACAATTATTGATATTCGAGGCCGGATAAAGAGTGAGTGAAAGTGATAATAAATAATAGTTAAAAATCATAAAATGGTAACCCCACAGTCAAACCCTCGTCTCCTGAGTGGAAGTCTGTGGACTGCGAGCTTCTCACCACACAGCAGGAGAAAACACGTTTCTGTCAAACTAATGAACATGAAAGACTCATGAGTGCCTACATCAGCCCGTCACAAACTTTAACCTTAACTCTGAATCATCGAGAAACGGGCCAGAACAATCTGCAGCTAATCTCTACTCTTCTGCTAAAGCTGAACATGAAAGACGCCACTTTGACTGTAAAGACAGAGACACACCCTGAAAGACCCACAGAGGGAGAGGGTGCTATAGAGATTGAAAATGTGACGTCATTCCGGGGTAAAACCGCAAAGGATTGTGGGAACGAGTGGCAGGCGGTACTGGCGCACGCAGGCTTTCACATGAAAACAGTCACACAGCGATAAAAAGAAACAAATAATGACAAGAAGCTGTTGTATTATTAACTGCAATAGCCGGTCGCATGACGGCCACGGGAAGCCGACGGGTAAAGTCATCGGTTTTTATCGGATTACGTCGTGGAAGAGAAATTGTTCGAGCCATGTTTCCGAAGTAACAAAGAGCCGACGGATGGCCTGGATTGCAGACCAAATATGACGTTTCAGAACACTCCAGCTCTCGTGTTAGTCTGCTCCAAGCATTTCCACAAAGGTCAGTCTGCTGTTGTAGTTATCATAACATAATTGTTGATGTAGGTTACAAATAAGTCTTTATTTGAATTGAATTTGTTGTGCTATGCTGCTTTGTTCGCGGTGGCTTTGCGGCCTAATGTTTGTTGTGTTTTGTAGGAAAACCAGCCTACAAAATGCAGGAATGCGATCCAGACTGGCGCCCTCTATCAACCTGGTCATACAGAGTTTAAAGCTGCTACCACAGCCAGATTTGATCGGTTAAGACAGAGAGCGAGATCAAAACAGCCACGAAAAGTCCCGCATATATGTGCCCAAGTGTTGTATTGAAGCAATCAAGTGATGAATAGCTGTTTTCCAGTATGTTGTTTTGCAATGTTGTTGGATTTTTTTTTGCATTGTTGATTTGTTTTTCATCGAAGCAGCTAATAAAGCACAATTGAATACAATTTTGCATCTTTCTTATAAGATTCTATAATAGAATGAAACAATAATGCCAGTTATGAATAAAGACAATAAATTGAATGAATTACGAAACTCATTTTATTTCTATTAGATCTGAAATGTTGTGTAACACTACAACCTGAAACAACAATTAGATCGCATTGGCCTGTACAGGAGATAAAGGACAGAAATGTAACAACAGCTGTGAAATGGAATAGTCCAAATCACCAAAGTAAACTGGACCTGGGCTTGTTGCAGGGATCTGAAGTCACTAAACATTTTGTGAGTGTATGAACTCACACTTAGGACCATATAATAATAAATATGTGCGTGATGACAGTCGGGCAGCACGCTAACGTCCTTACTCCACTCTGTATGCTCGTATGGGTCTGACCCTTTCACTCCTCTGATTTTTTCGTCGTACTTTTTTTTGTTTTGCCTTTTCGTCAACTCTGTCTTTGTACGGAGCTGCCGTGCTCTCCGTCGTTTTGTACATCACTGTTTTTGGGGCAAATAAAATGCAAGTAGGGATTAAAACCGCAGAACTATGATTACCGGTGCTGGAAATACTAGCGCTTAAGATGTGTTAAGATGGCGCCGGTGAGGTCGGCTGCCGTCACGACTGCTCCGACCACTTTTTCTTTGTCTTTGTTTTTTAAGTTAGTTTTCAGCGTTTCTAAATCGGCAAAATCATCACCATTGGGTACATTAGGTATGACAGTGACACTCTTGTTTCTATTGGTATACAATGTACTCACAATTCGAAGTTTTTAACTCCGGATCCGAGCTGGCCGAGTGAGATCTCGAGGGAGAACAAAGGGAAGCGGAGGCGGCCTAGAGGGAAGCGAGCCGGCGTCAGGAACAGGCTGAGAGCTCGTGCACACCGCACACCTCTGCCTAGCATCCTGCTCGCCAACGTCCAGTCACTGGAGAACAAGCTTGACGACCTCAGGGCCAGGATAAAGTTCCAGAGAGACATTCGGGACTGCCATCTCCTCTGCTTCACCGAGACATGGCTGAACCCAGCGGTGCCGGACCACGCCATCCAGCCGGCCGAGTTCTTCTCGGTTCACCGCATGGACAGGACACGGGACTCGGGGAAGTCAAGGGGAGGCGGCGTGTGTTTAATGGTGAACAACAACTGGTGCAACAGTGCGAACGCTGTTCCTCTCACACGCTCCTGCACACCAAATCTGGAACTACTGTCCATCATGTGTCGTCCTTTTTATCTACCTCGGGAATTTACATCGGTCATTGTAAGTGCCGTTTATATTCCACCACAAGCGGACACGGTCACCGCCTTATGCGAGCTGCATGAGGCACTCACACAGCACCAGACACAACACCGGGACGCTGCGCTTATTGTGACGGGGGACTTTAATAACGCCAACCTCAAACGCGCAGCGCCGAACTTTTATCAACACATCACCTGCCCCACCAGAGGTGAAAGGACACTGGACCACTGCTACACTACGGTCAAGGACGGCTACAAGGCACAATCCCGCCCCCCGTTTGGCAAGTCTGATCACGCCGCCATTTTCCTCATGCCAAAATACAAACAAAGGCTGAAACAGGAAGTTCCGGTTCAGAGGAAGGTCGCGCGCTGGACGGACCAATCGGTGGCCGCGTTACAGGACGCACTCGATGACGCAGACTGGGACATGTTCAGGAACAGCTCCGACGATGACGTCAACGTGTTTACGGAAGCGGTTGTGGGATTCATCGGGAAACTAGCGGATGATACCGTGGAGACAAAGACTATCACAACGTTTCCCAACCAGAAGCCGTGGGTGGATAAAACCATCCGCGACGCTCTGAGATCCCGCACCGCTGCCTACAACACGGGACTCAAGACGGGGGACATGGACCCGTACAAAGCCGCGTCATATAACGTGCGGAGGGCGGTGAAAGAGGCGAAGCAGCGCTACGGGAGGAAACTAGAGTCACAACTCCAACAGAGTGACTCTAGGAGCCTGTGGCGGGGACTAAGGACAATAACGGACTATAAAGCACCAACAACCGGTATGACGAACGCGGCCGTGACTCTGGCAGACGAGCTGAACACTTTCTATGCTCGCTTCGAGGCTGCAGCTAAGGTCTCCAACAATGCTAGTGCTAGCGGCGCTAACGGCTGCAGACAGGAAGATGCTGCCAGCACCGGAAACGTGCTCGTCATCTCCGAGCATGAAGTAAGGAGAGCCTTCAAGAGAGTGAACACCAGGAAAGCAGCAGGACCAGACGGCATCCCAGGTCGTATCCTAAGAGACTGCGCATACCAGCTAGCTCCTGTGTTCACTGAGATATTCAACATCTCTTTATCTCAGTCGGTGATCCCCACATGCTTCAAAGAGTCCATCATTGTTCCTGTCCCGAAGAAACCCCACCCTGCTTCTCTCAATGACTATCGCCCTGTAGCCCTCACCTCAGTAGTGATGAAGTGCTTTGAACGCCTGGTCAGAGACTTCATCATTTCTTCACTACCAGACACACTGGACCCACTACAGTTCGCTTACCGTCCAAATCGTTCCACAGACGATGCCATCTCTCATCTCCTCCACACATCACTCACTCACTTGGACACTAGAAGGGGGAATTATGTTAAAATGCTCTTCATAGACTACAGCTCTGCATTTAACACCATAATTCCCTCCACACTCACCACCAAGCTGGAGCATCTGGGACTCAGCTCATCTATGTGTCTGTGGATCTCCAACTTCCTAACTGGCAGACCACAGGCAGTAAGGATGGGCGGACATGTCTCAGCCTCCACCACTCTCAGCACTGGAGCCCCCCAGGGGTGTGTTCTGAGCCCCCTGCTGTACTCTTTGTACACATATGACTGTGTGGCCACTACCAGCTCCACCACCATCATCAAGTTTGCTGACGACACCGTCGTGGTGGGCCTGATCTCTGATAACAACGAGACGGCCTACCTGAAGGAGATTAGGAATCTGGAGAACTGGTGCCAGAGGAACAACCTCCTTCTAAACGTCAGTAAGACAAAGGAGCTGATAGTGGACTTCAGCACTAAGCAGGAGAGGAACTACCAGACCCCCGTCATCAACGAGTGCCCAGTGGAGAGAGTGGACAGCTTCAAATACCTCGGAGTTCACATCACGCAGGACCTGTCATGGTCCTGTCACATCAACACCGTGGTGAAAAAGGCCCGACAGCGTCTCTACCACCTCAGACGCTTGAGAGACTTCCAACTGCCCTCCAAGGTGCTCAGGAACTTTTACTCGTGCACCATAGAGAGCATCCTGGCGGGAAACATCTTAACCTGGTTCGGGAACAGCACCATGCAGGACAGACGAGCTCTACAGAGGGTTGTGCGGTCAGCTGAGCGCACCATCCGCTCCGAGCTCCCTGACCTGCACTCAATCTACAGCAGGCGGTGCTGGACCAAGGCCAGGAAGATCGTGAAGGACCTCAGCCATCCCAACAACAGACTGTTCTCTCTGTTGAGGTCAGGAAAGCGATTCCGCTCCCTGAAGACCAACACAGAGAGAGTGAGGAGGAGCTTCTTCCCGCAGGCGATACGGTCTCTCAATCACACCACCACACAGTACTGACCCACACATACAGTTCTTACACACACTGGACTTTCTGGACTTTGTTTTTGCACAACACTGGTCACTATATTCTTCATTTCCGGTTAATACTTGTACAGCTGCTGTTATTGTGTATATATTTATTTATATTTAGATTTCTTCATACATTCTTATATAGTTCTATATTGTGTATTGTGTATTTTGTTGTACAGTTATTTTATTTTCAACTTTAATTTATATTTTATTCCTTCCCAGTTAAATTTACCCTTCATTCTAATTTGTGTTGTACAGTTATTTCATTTTTAACCTTAATTTATATTTTATTCCTTCCTAGTTAAATTTACCCTTTTTAATTTTTCTTTTTGATTTTTCATATTTATTTCCTATCTTATTCATAGCCTTTCCTTTTTTTGTTTTCTTTAGGTCACGAGCAGTTGTCCAAGCATTTCACTACATATCGTACTGTGTATGACTGTGTACGTGACAAATAAAATTTGAATTTGAATTTGAATTTGCTTGATGCAGTGTTTTGATTTTGTTGCCACGGGTACCCACAAAGCAATGCACAAAAGTCACGTGGTCTGTGAATCTCTATAAGTAAACCCAGGCTCAGTGTTAATATGGAGGTGTTAGCTGTGGATTGAGGTCGGTGTTAAAGCAAAACAAACAGATATCAGCCACCTGCAACCCGAGCTCTGAGTGACAGACTGCTACGCAGCTGCTACACCGATCACACTGTCTCCATCCCCGGCTTAACTTTACTGCTCTCAGCGAGGTTCATATCTGTCTGACTTTTACCTTAAATATCACAGTCAGAACACACAACGTGGTTATGATAGTTGTTCTCCTTTAAATGTATTGTGTGAATCATAAAAGTCAAGTCAAAGTTGAGCCAACATGCCACGTCATGGCTGAGCAGGGATTGGAACCATTGGGGAACACGTTACAGAAGTACAGAACAGTGTTTTTATAGAGTCTAAAGTTGGACAGGACTGACTCATTCTTAGAGCCTGCCTCAAGTGGACACTGGAAGAACTGCAGGTTTTGTAGATGTCCACAGCTTTGATGAAACATGAAACAGTGTAAAAGACAGAGATCAAGAACCGCTACTTCCATTCTGGGCATTAAGTAAAACAGATTCATTCTCTTTTTGCAGTGAAACGGGGAATAATATCACTTCTTATCACTGGATTCCCGCCCTTGACCCCGACACTAAACCACAGACTGGTCCGGTCGGCGCTGACAGCTCATGTTCATCTAAGCCTAACTACACATCGCAGAGAGAGCGACGTGGAGCTACACCTGACCCCAGCTGCTGACTAATGTTCAGATCTCACGAACACCTTCTTGCTGGTGCATTATTTAACTGCGTAACTAGGTCACGAGCTGGCCAACACGCATTGTCTGACATAATAAAAAATCATTGTTCATTCATGTTGCTGAGCCAGCAAGAAGGCTTGCCAAAAACAACACCGGCATGAATTATTTAGATGTCAAAATATTACGTATTTAACAAAAACACAGCGGCCATGTCTATTACTCATGGTCAAACCCCCAGTGTGTGTGTGTGTGTGTGGCTTTGTCTGAGACTCGTTATTTAAAGCACAGTTACACTAACAGTCGGTGATGACGCTGAACAACGTCACATCGCCGCTGCCTCCGCTCATCTGCAGATAAATTCTGAGCATGCAGGTGATTGGGGATGCTGCAGGACACCAGCTTCTTCGATTATAAATCATAAAAATATCAGAACAGCCGAGCACAGATTAAACGGGCAGGTTAAACACCACCTGTACAAAGACTGTGCATCATAAACTGTATTTGTGAAGTGTGCACACTCTCAGGCGCCAGATTGGCCGCTGAGTGCAGCTAACATTAGCAGGTTAGCATCCACGTCCCTGTGCTGATTGTAGTCACACATCGCTGCGGTCGAGTGGATGTATATCAGCTGTCACGCTGACTCTTTCCAAGGTTTTTTCACAGAGAGAGAGAGATGCTGCTGCCTGCTAGATCCCTAACATGTCAGACCTAACTTTCACCCAATCAGAAGGAAGTTGGCCCAAAGGTAGGGCAGCCTTAAAGGGAAAGGATGTAAAATGTTATTTTTCAGACAGGGGACGAGCTGAGGGGTTGCACTTGGGTCCAGGATGAGTTAAAAAAGCTAAATCATGCAAAGTTACTCCAAGTAGATCCAAGAATAAAAAATTGCAGCTAAAAACAAGCAGAATAGATCAATACTCATTTAATCTAATAAAGTGCTTCCAGCATTGCCTCAGCTCTGCCTCACAGGAGGAGCTGTCCTGGCAGGGGGAAGCTGCTGCTGTGACTGGCTCATGGATCTGTTGCAAACTAAATGTTGCAATAAAGAAATGTCTTTAATACTTTTTCAAAAACAAAGCGTTTCTCTGGCAACACGAAAAACCAGCTAAATAAGTCTTGTTACAGTTCAAATGAGTTCAATCTCAGTCTACGTCTGGGCCCTGCCAGTCAAAAGCTCAGACCTCAGACTGCTCTAAATGATTGGCTTCTACATTTTTTTTCTACTCTGAGATCTTTATGATGTCAAAGAGAAATGATTTCACTTATGTGGTCATCTTAGCCAAAGTTCTTCTAAACAAAAGGAAACCAGCTAATACCAGCATTCAGAAAGGAGCTGTCCAGAGTGTGAGCACAAGCATTTAGTGACTGGCAATGCAACCCAAATTTTCTCAAGTTATCCCAGATTCGAGGCAAGCGACAGAAGTGACAACCAATGAGAACAAAGGATGCCGTTGATTGACTTATGAGAGGGTGACAAATACATTTAAGGGTTGCCTGGGCCCAGAATGTCTGCTGATGATGCATGATGAACGGACTTCCTGTGTGGATGCGCGTTCATTATAAGACAACAGTGCTACAGGAAGTGCTGAGCTACGGCCATCCCCAAATTAAACCCCAAAAAGAAACTTTCTAAAACAGAGATGCTGGAAAAAACAGGGTCATTTTATAATGGTGGTGATCCCTCCCCACAACCAGAGTGGACGAACCAACGAGCTTGTTAAACTCAGAACAATGGAAACCTCACAGCTGGAGAGTGTTTGTTTCCTTCTCTGTCTCTCGTAGTTGTTAAATATTTCAGGGGGTTCGGGAAGAGGTTTGGTCACGTCAGGAAACACGTCGTAGCTCGCTGACTGTAAGTCAGCACCGTTCAGTTTACAAACGCTCGCATTCAGCTGGGAGGATTTCAGGCGATCTGAGGGGAAATGAGACAATCAGAGTAACAGGTAACGGGAGGAAGACGAGGAACGATGCATCAGTGCGTGCCTGTTCTTCTCTTTTCTGCTGAATGTCCAAGTGAATTAAGAAAAAGGAATAAAGGGAATGAGATGTTACAGCAGTGGCAGAGAGAGAAAACAGCCCTCTTGCATCACACACACACGCACGTACGCACACACACACACACACACAGGAAACAAAGCTTGATGCTAAGGAGTTGTGAAAGCAGCGATGCTCTGAGTCCCTCTCTTTCTGTTGTCCCGCCCTCCAATCCAGCCTCCCGTCTCAAACAGCGTTAGCGTATCCATCTCTGTGAGGACGACGCTAACCTCCAAATGATTCTGCTCTAAAACCAGATTCGGACGCCTGGACGGCTCCTCTGAACCTCCAGCAGATGGTGATCGGACCCTCACCCGGACCGGTCCTCACAAACATATACATGTATTTACACCACCACCCCCATCCCCCTCTCTGGCTCAACAGCAGCTGATTTAGGGGGAAAATATGTTCCTGAGCTTTGTTCTATTTATGCTGCCCTTTCACATTAGGTCACAGTGTGTATCTGTGTGTGTACATGTGCCGCAGCTCTCGCTGTATTTGCATGTTTCACCTCGCGGCTAAATGTCTACTGCACCACGCAGTGGATACAGAGATCCTGTAAAGCTAGAGCAGAGCAGAGGAGATCTGGTACTCGGCTGTTTGTAGGCGTGTTCAGAGCTTTTAAACAAGTCAGTGACTCTCACCTGTTTTTCATGCTTGTGTTATGTTAACACCCTGAGCTACAGCCATTGCCACCAATGGCCGCCCCTCCCTGAGGCCGGTTCTATTGGAGATTTCTTCCTGTCAAAAGGGTTTTTTTCCTTCCCCCTGTTGCCAAGTGCTGCTCAAACTTGTTGAGGTGATTGTTGAGGTTCTCTCTCTAATACTGCACGGCCTTTATTTTTCAATATAAGGCAGCTTGAAAAGACCGATGTTGTGAAGAGAACTGAGCTATGGATTTTTAATAAAGCAACCTTTTTTAAAAAGCCTGTGATTACATGCGCTTGATGTGAAAGTAAATGGTTAATGTGGAGATCTCGAACTACTAGACGGCACAAACACACAGTCTTCCTTTTTCTTTCTATGAAAATTATCTTTGAAATGGATGGACTGAGACGAAACACACACACACACACACACACACACACACACACACACACACACACACACACACACACACACACACACACACACACACACACACTCAAAGTAAGAGGGTCCCTCAGACAGAATTGGAGGCCTCCGGCAGTGCATTATGGTCCAGCATTTTTCTCACTCTGCTGTGCTGCGTGTGTGATGTGTTTGTGCTAAAAGGGTGTATATTAGTGTGCGTGTGTGTGCATCTGTGGTAGTGATGCAAGTTATTCAGACTCTGCGTGCCTCTGTGTGTGTGTGTGTGTCCTGCCTCACTTCATCTATTCATAGGACAAAAAGTCCGACTGAGCCGCAGACACCGTGTGTGTCTGTGTGTGTTTGTAAGTTCTTTGTACGACTCTGTGTCACATTTTTCAAACAGTGTAATATCTCCTTTAGGAACAAAACTCATAAAACTAAAATTTCTTAGTGTGTGTGTGTACCGAGGAAGGAGGAGAGGAAGAAGAGGGAAGAGATGTTTCGTCGTTTCCTCTCTCTTCTCTTTGTATCTAACATGAAATGACAGATTTGTGTCATGTGTGTTTGCCTGTGTGCGTCTATGCGTGTGTGTACACACCTGTGCTGACTCGGTTCATCATCACCTCTCCTCTTTAATCATGTTGTGCACCTGTTCTCCTTCTCACCCCCTCCCTCCCCCTCCATGTCCTTCTATCACCATCATTTCCAGCCTGGAGGAAGGACCCTAAAAAAGCGATCCCAGCTCGAGGTAGTTGTGCGTGCACGCAGCGAATAGAAAGATTGTGGAACGTCTTAAGTTATTCTTACAGATATTGAGCAGAAATCTTGCTAAAGTTTGCTAGAAGTTGCAGAAAAACAGTGTGTGGAAATGAAACTGATTTTAAGAAAGTGCTTCCTTACACAGTTTCCTGTGTTTTTGATGCTCCTGCATCGTATTAATGTTGCTCCAGTGCAAACGTCAGTCACGCTGTGATGTAATAGCCTTTTAGGAAAACGTCTTGAAAGTAGTCAAACCTAAACCTGACCTTTAACAGTGAAGAGCAGTGTTGGTCAAGTTACTTGAAAAAAGTAATCAGTAACTAATTACTGATTACTTCCCCAAAAAAGTAATCCCGTTACTTTACTGATTACTTATTTTCAAAAGTAATTAATTACTTAGTTACTTAGTTACTTTCTAAAAACACGATTTACAACCTGAATAGGTGATAAAGCGATAGATCTTTCAGCCCAATTCTACTTTTTCTGCATAATCCATCATACAAAATGTAATCAAATGGAAAAGTCTCTTTTTAAAACTTGTTTTATTAGTTTTAATCTTTTAACTTTATGCATCAAGCAAAAATTTAATTATATGCAACATTCTCTGACTTGTTTAACATTTAAACCTATTTTCTGCACATTCCAGCACATAAAATAAAATATTTTTTGTGTTTACACTCAGTCTTTCAAATAGATCCAAGTAAAACACAGCAGAAAATAAATAAAGTCAAAGACTCAGCGGTCCTGTTGCTCTATTTTCACCTGTAAAGCAGGAGTGGGGTAGGCGGAGGTTTACCCTGGTGCAGGTGTGCCGCGGTCAGTGGAAGAATCCGCGAGTTTCTCTGTGAGTTTCCCATTACGTCGTAGCTACTCGGTGCTTGTTTGGAAGTTTAGGGCTTTTTTTCGCTGTAAAAAGAAGTTTTCTTCCCACGCACAGCGGACACTAATGTTTTTGTCACTTTTTATGGAATCAAACTCAAAGTAAGGTCAGTACTTCCACGCTTTAAACGCTGCACGCTCATACTCTCTCCCACACTCGATATATGATCCATTGTTGATCTGCACACAGCTGTTGTCACTAACGTCGCACTTGCTTACGTCACTGTCGTGAGACATTCTCGCAAAAAAATCACGGTTTTAGTAACGCAGTAACGCAGCGTTCCTACGGGAAAGTAACGGTAATCTAATTACCGTTTTTGCAATAGTAATCCCTGACTTTACTCGTTACTTGAAAAAAGTAATCAGATTACAATCAGGTTACAAGTAACGCGTTACTGCCCATCTCTGGTGAAGAGTCAAATGTAATGACTTACACAAACAGGAGTAACATGCAGTACTGAGCATACGGTTCATCAGAGTAAAGCTGAAGGACAGCTGAGCTCAAAGTAATAATCCTAATGAGCCAACAGCGCCGCACCTGCCTGACTTATTTCGATTATTAGAGCATTTGAAGCTGTGAGCTGTTGTGACTCAACAATAGGGACTCGTGAGCTTCAGCCCTCACTGGGAATCTCAGAGAGTTCCAGGTCAGCTGGGATTTATGTGCCGTCCAAAGTGCTCTTGGACTGCAGCCATGTTTTTATTAAACTGCCTATAACTAATAGCAGTAAAGTCTTCACTGCATGCTAACGTACAGGGAGGACGCTCGGCTTTACTCAGCAGAAACGATGAGATGGCAGCTGCTGGGCTGAGCGTGCTGCCAGCAGCTGAGCCGCCGCAGACGCGCTGCACAGATTAGTCGAGCTGAAAAGTGACATCGAGCCTGCACGGGATAATTAGAAGATGAAAACAACACATGAAAGCGGCACATGAGCCGTGGTAAAAATGGTCTGCACATGCTCAGATCAATCATTACGCACGTTATTGACTGGAGGCAGCAGCACTGATCAAAGCTTACAACCTTTTTATTAGTGTTTCATCAAGTAAATTCACATTTCCTTTGGAAACACTTTAGCACTTTAAGTTTTAATAATCCAATAAATCTGCTGCCTGGTCAGTGCTTCTGCTTTTTTCTGTGTAACTTATAATGGAATACTTTTAAGTAACTGTGAGTATTTCTTCTAATAATCGTTTCACGTGACTCAGGATGTTACGCCAGGATCATGACATACAAGATAAATATCGTGATGTGTTGAATAAATCTTTAAACCATAAACATGAGTGTTCACTGAAGTCAGAATTTGTGTGTTTTTACCACCAACTTTCACACAGCGAGACTTAATTTTCTAAGCACAGAAGTCGCCCCCTGCTGGACATTAGAAAACTGCAAATTTACAGACTTGGCACCAGTGAAACAGTTACAGTAACACAACATCATTTCCACGAGCACCGGTTAAAAACCAGCTGAAGCTTGTTACAGCACAGATGGGTCAAGTTCAGCTGAATCAGCGTCCTTCGGATAAAAAAAACAATGAAATGCATGGAAAATAATATTAGTTAAATATATGTTGTTGTGCATTTACTTAAGTATGTAAGTCTGGCTTTTTAAGATGAGCTGTAAGTGTTGAGTGGTAGATGGCGGTGCACCTGTAAGGGTTAATGAACTGACCTGAAGACAGACCAGCCGACAGACAGCCAGTTGTTAGAAGGTAACCTCGGGGGGGGGGGAACAGCAGCTGACTCATCCTCACACCTGAGCTTCTTACGTCACACACAGGTGTGTGTGTGTGTGAACCAGAAAACCTCAGTTAGCTCAGCACAGAGTCAGTTCTCCTCCCTACCTCCTCCCTCTCCTCCTCCTCTTCTTCCTCAGAACCCTCAGTCTGCTCCTCCTCTCCCTCCCCATCCTCTTCCTCCTCTGGGAACTCTACGTCCGACTCTCCGGGGGCGATGGGGACGCTGATGGTCAGGTTGGGATTCGTCATGTAGCTGTCATCCTCCGGCACCACGTACTTCTCCACGTGACGCCCTGGGATGAAGAAAAAGATGGATGGATGAACTAATGGAAATATTTTTATCCCTACCTTTCTGCAGGATTTGTTTTATTTGATTTTTTATGAAAGTTGATTTCTAAACAGTTTAGAAAATCCAAACTCAAGGCCGTAGATGGTCAGACAGCGGGGCCGCGTAACAGTCTAAGACTTAGAAGATCTCTCTAAGAAGTTCAATAAAATGAACTTCATGTCTACACATTAGAGGGTCTGCTTCCACCAAGTTACTTGCCCAAGGACACAACGACCGAGACTGTCGGAGCCATCCCCAACCCCCGGGCCACAAACCAGTACCGGTCGTTTAGTACCGCGAGAGTTGAGTCTCAGGTGTGAAATTCATGGTTATCAGGGTTTTTAACGTTTTTATCGTTATCTCAGTTTCCCTGGGTCTTTTTCCGTGTGTTATGAATAAATCTTCGTTTTTTTGGTACCGGTACTGGTTTTATTTTGTTGGATTTATCCGGCACACCTTAAAGGCCGGTCTGTGAAAGTATTGTCGGACATAAACCGGTCCGTGGCACAAACAAGGTTGGGGACCGCTGCTTTAAATAAATCAAGTTAAGTCTTAAATGCATTTCAAAGATGGAACTGCATGAATGCCACATGCATGGAAGCTTAATTTACTAAAAATCACATCATATTTTATCAGATAAGACTTCAGCGTAGTGAATGAGACCATATCCACATCAAGAAAGTCCTTCCTGAGGTCTGTGGCCATTTTTTCAGAGACTTCTGCACAATCAGACTTCTGCTGCTCCTCTAACAGACTGATTTATTTGGGAGGGAACTAAACTACTTCATGGAAACTTCTCTTCAGCTCATTAAAAACATTCACTTTTGCCATCAGACCTGGAAGTTTCATGTTTTTGGTTTAATTTTAAGAGACACACCTGTCAATAATAGTTGACGGTGACCTTTGATGGAAATCTTATTTAAATAAATTGATTTAGCAGCTTAATCTCATTTGTTAATTATGTACGAAGACGTTTTGAAAAGATGTTTGTTGTTTAACTGCTTCACACGGCTGATTGCTGTTTATGTGTGACTGCTTCTTGGCTGAGGGCAGGAACTTCCTGGAAACAAAGCTGGTCGGCTTTGAGTGGCTCTCACCCAAGAAGATGCTTGGCACACAACCATCAAATGGCAAATTAATGTGTTTATATCTTTTATGGATCGGCAGCTTATAAATACCAGATATTTTTACTCTTAAATCTCAGATGTCACAGCGCCTTACATGCATTAAACTGAGAAACAGCCGCAGCTGCATGACAGCAGTCCAAGGCTGGTTACTGAAAGGTGGAAATTAGCCAGATGAGGAGGTCATTGTGAATTCTAACAAAGGTAACACGAGAGGACGAGTACATCCGATCTGTGTTAGTGTGCGACAGAAATAATCTCTGAGGTATGTCACCTATGACAGCACCGTTGGCCTCCGTGTGGATGGTACTGAGGCGTTTCAGCTTCATCATGGCTTTGGCCTCCTTTCGCTTCTGACGACGGCGCTTCAGGTTCCCATTAAAAAAATCCACCACCTGAACCACAGACAACATGAAGGAAAACACAGTGTGAGACAGAACGAGCTCTGTGGTAGTTTACAAAGTGACGCACAGACGGGTACCTGTCTGCGGCACCAGGCCAGGCCCCGGGTGATCCTGTGAATAGCGATATGCAGGTTGTTCATCTCCCCGTCGTCGTCTGGAGCCGAGAGGTTGTCAGAGCTGAAACTGCTGAGGAGCAGAGCCAGGAAGAGGTTCAACAGCTGGAGACACAGAGAAAGACAGCGAGGGAGAGACGCTGAGTTTAGAAATTCAGTTTGTAAGACAAGATTCAAACGTGCGTCAGGACTCTCGCCTCTCCTTCTCTTTGACGTCACGGTTTGCTGAACTGAACTGTGGGTGCGGTGTGAGCGTTGAGAAAAGTTCAACTTTTCAGGCTTTCTTTTTTCAAAAATGATCTTCATTAGTTAGCACTGATGGATCTTTGCTGACTTCGCCAGTAAGCACCGAAACACCAGGGTTTCTCCCCAGAGGCTAAATCTGCGTCCTCGCTCCTGTCTGCACTGACCTCTAAAGCTAACAAAGACAGAGCATGGCACAAATCCAGCTGAGTCTCAGGGGAAGCTCATTAATATTTCAGGTACTTCGACATAAATAAGTTTTAATCCATTTTTACAATTTATCCTCTGGAGACCATGAATGTGTGAAGATCTTCAAGGTTGTTAGGAGCCATTAACCCTCCCTGTCACCCAGATGTTCCCAGTTGCTTCCATTCTCTCATCCTTTATTCTTTAGTTAACTCATTAAACACACACACACTTACACACTCACACTCACACACAGCCTGTGTGGCGTCACAGTGTCCACGGAAGGTTGATTGCTCAGTGTGTGCTGAATAATGCCTGAGGCTCTTAGTAACTGATCACCAAGCCGGAGTGCTGCTCTTAGCCAGATTGCTTCTCCTTAACCACAACTCTGTGTGTGTGTGTGTGTGTGTGTGTGTGTGTGTGTGTGTGTGTGTGTGTGTGTGTGTGTGTGTGTGTGTGTGTGTGTGTGTGTTAGGTGACAGGTCAGGTGGCTCAGGTAGCAGCTTCCTGCATCTGTCTTCTGAATTCAGCCAGCAGACCTCACAGCAGCAGACAGGCAGGTTTGTTTCATGCTCAGAGGCACTTCGGCAGGCCTTGCTATGCTTGTAACATAAATGACACCATGAGCACCACAACCGGCAGCACGGGTCTGTCTAACAGAACAGCCTACCAGATCAAAGTGTGCAAAGTGTGAAGCTGGAAAAGTTATAAAGGGTTTATCTTCAGATGTAAGATGAGGACTCGCTGCTCCTTTGTGTTGATAAAGAGCCCGATGAGGTGCTTTAGATCATAACGGTCCTGGATGCCCGCCCCCTTGGAGTTTTTTGGGGTGCATCCAACTGGGAAGAGACCCCGGAGTACTCTCCATAGAGATTACATATCTTGTCAAGCGTGGGATTACCCAGAAATAACTGGAAAACATTGTTGGGTAGAAGGGTGACCCAATTTCAGACAAATGAAGGAAAATGTATTAAATGTATTTTTATGGTTTATGAGACCATCTGAGCAAATTTTCTCCAATAGCAGAGGGTTATCGTCATAGTCAACCAAAGACATGTTGGAGAAGTTCTCGCAGATGGAACAAATTTGTCTTTTAACATATGTTGAGTTACAGATCTAACGCCAAAACCCAACCCTAACCAAAGAATCGAGAATGAACCCAAAAACGAAGTGAAAAAGAATCACAGAAGGTTTTAAAATCTACCCTGCATCCTAAACTCTAAACGAGAATCCCTGTATGTCAAACCACGATGCTGAGGCCCTGCTACTTCCTGTTAAAAACATTTCCGATGTCAGTGTGGGTATGGGCCCTGTGTCCTCAGGTCATCCTGGTCCAGTCCAGCTCATAATAATTATCTCACCGTCCATTTCTGCCTCGGCCCATCTATCAAACATTCACACGTCTCATTCACACCTATTGATGAATCAAGCAGCGCACACACCCCGCAGGCTGGACGTCCCTCAGCTGGTTGTGTTTATGTAACGACTCAACTGGATCCGGCAGCTTTCCAGTTTCTGGTTGTGTAAGAGGAAACCGGGCCAGTGGGTCAATATCTGACACCAGGAAGCAGAACTCTGACATGTGTGTGCAGGCATGCATCACTCGTGTTGTGAGGACATGATGCAGCTCATGCAGTCATGTTGTCAGGACTTCCCTCACAAATAATAAATCCTCGGTCATTTATATTTATTTATTTGTCCATTTTTTTTCTTGAGGAAGTTTTCAGTCTGCTTTGTGCAGGTTTGTGAACTCTCCAATTATATTATTTAAGGGCTGTGACTAAATAGTATTATTTTAAACTGAAATTTTTAATTACCTAGGTTACAGTGTGTGTGTGTGTGTGTGTGTGTGTGTGTGCATTGATCCCAGCTGGTGGTGGCGGTGTGTGTGCTGTTGTTTATAGTACTGATCAGCGTTCTGCTGTTACAGTCCCAGTTTCACCAGCCCAGGTCGCTGGAATTTGATTGGCTGTGCCCTTGACTCAAACACCAATAGATCAATGCAGCTGATTGGCTAACATGGCAACATACCTTGACAGGTCAACCAGTGACCTTGCTGCTTTCCAACAGTCGATAGGAGATTGCTGACAGAAGTCTGTTTTATCAGTTTATTCATTTAAGCCTGTTTATAGGTCAAAATATGCCCAACCTTAATTATGTTTAATTATAGTTTTGGCCACCTGGGGGCAGTAATATCACCGTTAAAAGTGAGGAAAGAACCTCCTACACCTACTGCCACACCAGGGCTCACAAAATCGCTAGCCCGACGTCCCGGGGCTAGCGATTTTTCCAGTCGGGCTACCAAAATCTATCTCTGCCCTGCCCATCGGGCTGTCATAGAAAGGAAAAATATATGTCAATGCTTTTGCATTCTTTCAGAAATGTAGCTGGGTAATTATGTCATTGGCATCGGTGAGCCACTGTCAATATGTGACATATTGAAATCGCGTTTGAATTTGCGCTTGTTTTTTTGCTTTCACTTTGCAATCGTGTGAACTGTGTATAGAGAGCGACAGTACTGATTGGTGAGTGACGATAATTTGTGCACCAATTCCTCTGACATCGTCTTATCAATCGTTAGCTTACTATGCAAACATGACAAGTGAAATCTCCCGCAGCAAACTTAAACATGTGAGAGGTTGATCGCGCAGAGAATCGCTGAGCTTATGTGAGTGAGCGTGTAAAAGCATTTCAGTTCTGCTGAGCCAAATAAGACAGGTCAGGGTGAAGAAGTGACAGCCAAAGAAAAGCTTACCACAAAACGGAGAAGTTATGACAAATCAGACTATAAGGCAAAAAGAAAGTGCAGCTTTATGGTTTCATGGACAAAATAATTTCTGTGGCTGCAATATGACGAGCTAAATAACCAGGGCTGCACATAAGTGGTCCGCAGGTGCGCATTCGCTGTCAAAAAAAAAAACGCGCACAAGATAAGAAGTTGCAACGCGTGTTTGCGTACATAAGATTTTCAGGAGGAGGACAGACATTTGTTTAGAACTCTTAAAGATGTCGAAGAAGCTCCTTTAAGCAATTACTTTGGTTTTCCTCCACCTCCAAAGAAATGTCAGAAGGAGTCCGAACCGCAAAAGAAGCACGTATTCTTGGAAAAGTGGTTGCAGGAGGTGAGCTGGCTTCAAACAAATGATGAACGCACAGAGATGTGGTGCAGAATGTGCCGTGAAAATCCCACTCTAGTGGAAAAAAACAGCCTTTTATATGGACGCAAACGCGCGTTGCAACTTCTTATCTGGTGCGTCTTTTATTTTGACAGCGAATGCGCACATGTGGACCACTTATGTGCACCCGTGTAAATAACATAATGTTCTGCCGGGTGTGTTGTTGGTTTTCTCTCGATTTCTGAGTCGACAAGCGCCTTTGTTACTGGGACCAGTCATTTTAAGAAAGGCCCCCATTAGAAGCCATGAGAAATGCAAGAAATGCATCATTGCTCAGTCTGCAATATCTTTCCCAGAACAAACACCAATTGCAAATAACATACTAAAAATAAACCTGAAAAATCTGTTTAGAACAGTGTACTATGTTGCAAAGAGTGAACTACCACTGGCACAATGTAGCAGTCTTTGCAAACTTCAAAAAGCAAATGGCCTCGATCTTGGTTCCACTTGTCTCTTACCCGTGACTTCAGCGGAAATTTCAGATTCAGGCTCTGACACAGACTGATTCATGTCCTATACAGTTCTTACAAGTTCATAGAAATGTCTGTTCAATTAGAACCAAGTATTTGAGTTGATGATTGTAATTTTTATAATGTTGTAATTTGTGTTTCAACAATTTTTTGATTAATGTTTTGTTTCCTGTTACAATATTATACATTAAAGTATAATATTGTAACAGGAAACAAAACATCAATCAAAAAATTGCTCTCTTTTTTATTCGGGCTACTAACATTTATTTTGGGCTACCAAAAACTGAAGAGTCCCTGCCCGAAGGGCTACCAGGGGTTTTGAAATTTTGCGAGCCCTGCACACACAGAAGTTTAGAGTAAACACCCCCGTCCTTTTCCAGCTACGTTTGTCTCAACAGTATATATCTGCTCTTGCTCTCTACCAACATCTTAAATAAATATCTGGCTCTTTAGCTTGTGAATACTCCACTCTATGGTTCACCAGCTGCCCACTAACTGTCTCTGTCAGCTGTTTGCAGCTGAGTAATTTAATATTGATTCGGCTATAATAGATTTTTTGATTGATAAGATTTAATAAATTATCAGGAATAGTAAACAAAGAAGATCCAAGGTGTCAGTTGCACTGATAAGGCAAGAGCGGCTCTCTATCAGTCAGGATTTGGACCAGAAGCTGATATCGAGCACGCCACAGAGTTATGAATAAAAACTGTAACACACAGACTCTAACATCTGGAAATCCTGTACTCGGTGCTCAATTTCCTATTTTGAATTAAAAAAGTTTCTAAAACAAAACACAAGTATCACACGAAACTTCTAACCTGCATAAATAAAACACGATTCAGGCCAGAGACCATAAATGTGGAGTCATGTTGACTTAATCTAATGTGACAGGTGTCCGCTTGGTTCCAGCAGGACAGTCAAACTGGACTAAAGCCCTGCTGCTGTGAGAGGGAAAACCCTCCGTGAAACAGCTGCACGTATTATGATGAGGAGGTGTGTGAGGTGGATACAGTGAAAGAGGGAGAAGGTTTATAAGTGTGTCCGTGCATCAGCCGTGGATGTGTTTATGCTTGGTGACAGCGTGAGCCATCTGTGTGTGGGAGCGCGTGTCAATTTCTGGACCACCTGATCCCCCCAAATTCACCTCGTTTAACTCGTTAAACGGATCGTAGCAATTAGCCTGGGGATTGGGCCAACCATCCACGCACTCACTCACACACACACACACACACACACACACACACACACACACACACACACACACACACACACACACACACAGAAAGTTAAAGGCACAGCTGAGCCACTGGTCGAGCACACGGGCGACAGAAAGATTTTGTTATTTATTTCCATGTATTTCTGATTGGATGTGAGACTAATTTGACCTCTTTTCAAAGTTCAGTTAATATTTTTCTCACTGTTGCTTCGTCTGCTTTACTTTCACTTTATTTCACTTCAAAAAGCCGCACTGATAAAGCCGCACTGATAAAGCCGCACTGATCTCTACTCCATTAACTGTCTGCTTCATTATGTTGGTGATGCTGGTTTAAATCCATTCTAAAGTTTCTGTGCAGGTGAACGAGGCAGAACATCACTTCTTCAAATTACAAACATAGTTTGTATCGATTTTATTGGGTCTGTCTGTGCTTTCAGTGGCTGGATTTTTATGTAACACACCTTGTATCTCTTTTTGCGAGTGCTTCATGAATATAAAATCTAATAATGTACTAATAAGAACTATTATCTTACAGCAGTGGAGCTGGATGCAAATGTATCTGTGAGGAAGAAAAACATCTGATCGAATTCTGCCCACATCATGATTCGATGTCTACATGCAAATGAGCTTGATGGAGTTGGTGAAGACCAGCACAAAAAAGTGAGACTGCGGAGACGAACAGACGACAGGTTTGCCTGTAGCTGCTTGGCGAGACAACCCAAGCTAAGTCCTTCTAGAAGAAACAGCAGCCATCTTTGGAACCAGTCTGTCCAGTTAATTTGTCCGTCGGTCAGTCAAATCTGAAATTAACTCATATTTTTAAACAGTAACTTTAGTATATTTAATGAAAAGTTTTAAAATCATGCCGTGAATATATTGAGAGTTACAGGAAGTGAAGTACAAATGTGGCGCTTTTTATTCTGCATTATTTTTCCATCATTGAGTCCTCATAATGTCTGTACAGGCGTTTTAAAGCCAACCAACCAAATCAGAGGAACAGAAAGAAATGCTGGTGACCTGGATAAACTTCAAAAAGTGCATTTTGGGTCAAACTGCCAGCTCGAAATCAGAGACAACACAAACGATGGACTGTAACGCCACCTGTTGGTTTCAAACGCCACAGTTTTTAGCTTCATGGTGGTGTTTCAGACACTTCATTGTGTTGATGAAAGGGTGGAGTGCTGAGTTATCAGCTAAGCTTGACAGACATGTTAACATGAGACTCTGTGGGAATCTGACTCACTGTCGAAGCCTGCCTCGAGCGGCCATCAGAGGAACAAATTACAGCAAATTTTGCCTGCTGTGTATTTTAAAATCAGAGATCATTGACTGAGGAAAGCTGTTCCACAGTTGGGGCGCTCCAACCTCAAAAGCACGATCGCCTCTGGTTTTAAGATCAGAGCGAGAGACGGTTAGAAGGGTTCGATCGGAGAGCCGGCTGCGTTGATAAGGCAGGAACGTGTCCACGTACAGCTTTTTGTGTTAATAACAAAATCCTAAAGTGGATTCTGAATTTCACTGGAAGTCAGTGAAGGGATGCAAGGATAGGTGTAATATGTGACCATCGGCTAGTTTTGGTTAGCAGCTTTGAACTAAGTGGAGACGAGCTATGGACGACCTAGAGATGCACACGATGATCAATCTTTAACCCCATTCACAATGTGTCAGGGGCTGGGTCTGTGAGCCGGCGTTTGTGTGCTTTTGTGTTATGCTCTTATGTTAAAATCATGTGCTGTTCTTAAGTTTGGTTTGCTGGTTTGTTTTTTCTATGCTTCGTCTGTGTAGGCACTCCCTCTGTCTCGTGTCAAGTTTGCGTGTCCCAGTTCATGTCTCTTCACATTTCCTGTTTTATTTTGAAAGTCTTGTTTCTATGCTCTTTGTGCTTAGTGTACTTTTCCCTGTGGTGTCATGATTATTTGTGTCAGCTGTGTTTCCCCCGTTACCCTTCTGTGTATTTAAGCCCTCTGTCGTTCTCTGCTCAGTGTTGGTCCGTCTGCTTGTCTTGTGTCGTGTCACAGTATATTTTCTGGATTGTTTTCACGCGTCTGTTTAGGTCTCTATTCATGTTTCGAGTCATAGTTTTTACAGGTGCCTGTTCAGATTCACGTCACGTCACTGTTTTCATGTTGAGTTTAGTTTATCCCAGTTTAGTCTTGCCTTGTTTTTCTGTTTTGGACTTCGGCTAATAAACTGCTGACTTTTGGTTAAAGCTTCGTCTCTCTGGTGTCTGCTTTTGGGTCCGTTTCACAGACATGGATGAAGTTTGCATGTGCTGGATGTTGTTTGTTGTGAAATAAAGCGAGCATCTCGCTCAGATCTACAGAGTCCCGTCATTCATCACGGTCGCTGTCGCTGACTCGCTGAATACTTTCATCATTAAAGACCGACTGTGCATACAGGAGCGCTCAGCTCTGACTGAAGTTCATCTCGGGTAGTCGAGGAGAGCCCAAGAATCAGCTGCTGCTGTCCTGGATAATTTCATGAGCAACAAACACACACACACTCACGCACACATGGGGGAGGTGGTGGTGATGAATGGGCAGGTAACACGATCTGCTTTTGGTGCTTCTCCTCGTCACAACAAACCCCTGTGAGCAAAGCCCCCTGGGAAAAAACGTTTGCAACGTGAGAGATGAAGAACGAGAGAGAAGGGTGAGAGAGAGAGGGAAGAGGAGAGGACGAGGTTATCTCTGAGCCTGTAATATTGTTTTATATAATGTTTGAACACAGGGAAGACAAACTGAGTTACAGGGACACCTAAAATGTACAAATACAGAAGCAGAAGGCTGTGAACTAAAGTATATGGACGCTCTACTAAAACGGTTTAGAATCACTAACAGAAACGCTGGAGCCTCAGACTGATCATTAAAAGACATGTCAGGGTCACATTTCCACAGGAGGACGTGCTGTCTGTCATTTCCCACAATCTGTGGTTGGAGCGTTTTGAGGATTTTGCATTCAGAATAAGACTCAGTGTGTTTCAGATTAATACTCCCAACCTGAAGCTATGGGAACGTGATGATCCCGGGGAGTTGCCAGAAAAGATTTAAAGCCATTAAATACAAAGAGGGATAATTGGACCGCACCACCACTTCCTGCTCAAGGGGACAATGTGTGTCTTCTTTCATTTAAAAACAAAGTATTTGTATTTAATTAAATATTTGCGTTTAGTGTTTAATGATTTTGATTTTCTTCTTTGGTGTTTAGTTTATTAACAAACCAGAGTTTACTGCATTGTTTGTTGTTTACAGTTGTGTTTTGTTTAGTTACCCCTCGTGTGTCATAGTGGTCTGCTCAGCCATTGTATGACCCTTGTGCGTCATTTCATGTGTGGGTCAGTTATGTGTGTTTGGGCACTCATTTGGTTTGGTAAGTTTTGTTTATTTGACGTCTTTTATGAGCTCAACATTTATGGCTTTTGTAAATATGATTTTTGGGGGTTAAATAAATGAAAACCATGTTTTTCTAATAATTCCTGTGACTCCTCCTGTTTTTCAACTCGGTCCTCAACATTTACCTTAAAATTAAGTTCAGCTCTTTCAGTGTTTCTGTGGTAACCGTGGTAACAACTACTGATCTTAGTAGTTATTGCTTTTTTTTTTTAAGGAAACCAATGAGAAATCAAAAGAAATGACCCAATTTCAAAAGGCTGTAATTAATAAAGTAATAAACACAAAAGCTTGCAGTAAATTTTATAATATATGGGTGAATATAATGTTTTACATACAAAGCAACTTTCACAAGCGCCCAATATGTCTCACTTGGATGAACAGCATATTATATGTCCATCTATCATCCATGCATCCATCCTGCTGATGGAACCTATTTTATATATGTCAGTAATCACATACGTGGTTCTACATGTGCAACTGAAACTGATGTGTTGGGTTTTCTGCCCTGGGTTTGTCTCTTAGGTATCACGTACTGGAGATGTTTTAGGACAACTATGAACAAACAAAATCAGTTCAGTCATAATTATCCAACCAGGTGTTTGTACGGTTGTTTAATAGGATAGCTGTGCTCTTTGTGGGGGTGTCAGGGGTAGAGTGCTGTTAGGAGGCAAGCCTGTCACAGCTGTCACAGGACGAGAGGTTGGACAGGTTCGCAGTCCATCATAAGGCTCATAGTTCTGTGCGATCCACTGGGTTTAAACATCAGTATTGGACACTGAGAGGATGCAGTTTGCGAGCCTCTCAGTGTTTACAGCATGGACATTTAATCATTTTACACAAAAAGTAGCGCTTTTGGGGGTTTATCATTATGAACTCCATGTTCCAGACACAGAGGAAATAAAAAGATTGTTAGTGCTAAGAGTTAATATTCTTTATCTCCACTGGACTGATTAATACAAGCCCAACGTGTCCTGGTTTCCATAATTGTCCACTTTTTCATTGTGTTCTGAATCCTGTTGTTTTATTTTTTAACTTATAATAAAACTCGTCTTAGAAAAATATGCATTTAATGTAACAGAGTTGATGCATCCCACCATTTATTTTCCTCCGCACGTGTGTTGTTTCTGCTTTGACCTGAAGCGCCTCATATAAGACCACCACCAGATGTTTCTTCTACTAAGAATAATCCATCCAGCATATATGTAATTAATCGGTCAGACAATTCAAACTGCTGATTTGTGCTGTTTGAGCAGCTTTGGAGGCCCTGTTAAAAATGACAATGATAAAAGTGAATGTACATGTTTAAATGAACGGAGAGGAAAAGAAGTGGAAAAAAAAACAGGAGAAGAAGAGGAAGAGAAGGAGGAGGAGGAGGAGGAGTGCAGAGGCAGGTGTGCTGCTGCTCAAGTGCTGGCTCAGGAAAACACATTCAGCCGCTCATTTGTCATAAAGAGAAAAAGCAAAGAAACATCTGGTTCCCTCTGTGCAGCTGCACACACACAGACACACACAGTTCAGGAACACAGTCTGCAGGAAGTAGCAGGAAACACTTTTCAGAATAAAAGCCCAGGAACAAAGGCAGCTCAGAAACTGTTTCTGAAGAACATCAGGACAGAGATCTACATGAATGAATCCATTACTCTATTAGGATAATCCAGTGATTTACAACTTTAATCAACTTCACATTTACCTTTAATGACAAACTATCTATCCCAGGGGTGGGCAGTCTCAGTCCACGAGGGCCGGTGTCCCTGCAGGTTTTAGGTCTCACCTTGGGTCAACACACCTGAATCACATGATGAGTTCGTTACCAGGCCTCTGGAGAACTTCAGGACATGTTGGCTGTGTCCCAATTCAGGGTCTGCAGCCTTAAATACGCAGCCTCAACATCCTCAAGGGCCGCTAACTCAAAGACCGCTAAGGCCGGAAGCTGCGAGGCTTGTGAAATGGGACGGTCTAGCCTCCGTTGCGCTGCCCAGGTTGCCTAGCAACCATGATACTAACCACTGGAAACGTGTCATACAGCTTTGTTTGACAGAGATGAAGGAGAAAATCTTTTGTTCATGTTTGTTTGTTTCTACATGAGCTTTGATCATTCTCTGTGAGATTAAGCTCAGCTATTGAACGGCGTATATTTAAAGTAAAGGCTTTAAAACCAAGTTAGTACAAACGCCACTAATGTCACATGACTTTGCCGACATGTTGCCAACAGTAATGTTTTAATGTTCTTCGTTATTAAACATTTGCACATAAATAAGTGACATCATATTCAGTACTTAAAGTTTACTCTTCGGCCGCCCCTCATCCGCCGTTTTTCTTCAGCACAATTATCCACACCCACCGCAGCGCTATGCATTCTGGATATGTTGGGCCACGAAGGACGCATTTGAGGGCCGCATTTCGAGCAGCCTTCAAATTGGGACAGCCTTCGTCGTGTCGCTGTGACGTAATTGGCCTTAAAATGCGGCCTTTAAAGCTGCAGACGCTGAATTGGGATACAGCGGTTGAGGAGCTAATTTAGCCGTTTAAATCAGCTGTGTTGGTTCGAGGCCACATCTAAAACCTGCAGGACACCGGCCCTCGTGCACTGAGATCGCACACCCCTGATCTGTCCTGTTCGTAAAGGCTATTTGGTGTGAGGCTGTGTTGAGAGTTTGGTTCGCTTTGCCAACAAGATCTTGACAGAAGGATGTGGGCCTTCTGCCGTCACTGAGTGTGTGTGTGTGTGTGTGTGCGCGCACACACACACACACACACACCGTGACATACCCATGTGCATATGTGAGATAAGAGGTAATTCCCCACCTCTCTCTTTTTATCTGCTACTGAAAGCACGGATGGTTATCACATTTAGCTAAATAACACACACACACACACACACACACACACACACACACACACACACACACACACACACACACACACACACTATATGATTGGCTAAGCAAATGTAAATAACAACACACATCATTAGGTGTGTGTGTGCGTTACAGTAACGCGTCATCTGTGTGCTCATGTGCAATACTGCCGGTCTGCGAGCAGCTGGTCCTCTCTCCTGCCCCGGTGCCTTCTGGGTGTTAGAGTAACATCGTGAGGTTCAGTGTCACGGCAACCATGTCTCACATCTTGCCCGCCAACTGTTTCCGTGACAAAACTCTGAGTCGTTAAAGTGAAACTTCCTTTTTTTGTATTTCTTCTTTTTCTTTACTTCCTCCTCATTTTTCCCTTTCCTGCTTCGATTCGTGTTTTATTTTGCACTTTTCACTTTTCTTCCACTCTTCGTTCTCCTTCTGTGTTTCCCCCTTTTGGTCTTTCCATCTTTTAAATTCCTCCCTTTCATTTTACTTTCATCTCTTTATTTCCTCCTTCCTTCCTTTCTTATCATACTTCTTCCTTTTCCTTCTTACCTTTTCTCGTTCCTTTTGTTTTCATTTTCCTTCTATTACTTCCTCTTTTTCCTTTCTGGTTCTTCGTACCCCTCCATCTCACTGTTCATTTTTACTTTTTCCATCTTTTCCTTCTTGTTACTTTTGCTCCTTATTTCCTTTTATTTACACAGGAAGCAGGAAGCTTAATTTCTTCCCTCTGTGCCTTGTTCTTGCTTTTTCTGATTTCTTTCTTCAAACTGTGTCAGATTTATTTTCCTTTCTTCTTTCCTCTTCTGCTCTCTCCCTCTCACCATTTACCATTTCCTTCTTCCTTGTTTAGTTTTTCCACTACTTTTCCCTCTTTAGTTCTCTTGCCAAAATGTTTTCCTTTTCCTTCCTCACCTTTTCTCTTCCTCCTTCATTTCTTTTATTCTCCTACTCTCCCTTTGTCTTCTTTTCTTCCTTTCTGTTTTTCTTTTCATCTTTTCTTTTCTCTAGTACCTATTTTCTTCCTTTTATACCCTCAGTTTCCTTGTACCATTTCCTCCCTTTTCCTGTCTTTAAACATGAGACTACTTTTCTTGTTCCTTTCTTTTACCCTGTGCTTCTAAATTCTCCTCTTCTTTCTTTTATTGAATTTCTTCCCTCTTCATTTTCTTCCTCCTCAACTTCTTTTCTTTCTCCTTCTTTCCTGTACTGTATCAGTTGTATCACTTTCTTCCTCAGGTTCTTACGTCTCTATTACCTCTTACCTTTTCTCCTCATCCTTCTGCAATAATCCTTTAACTCTTTTTTTATTCTTTGAATTTGTTTCTTGTTTGTTCTACTGACAACTTCTTTTCTTGAGTTTTTCTCACTTCTTTCACTTTGTGAGTTCCTCTTCTTGCTCCTATCCTTTCCCACTTTTTGTCCTCCTTCCTTTTTATTCTTTTCTCCTCCCCTTTTCCTTCTTCCTTCCCTCTTTTCTTCCCTTTGCTCCTTCCTTATCTTCTCTTGCTTGTCTTTAATGGCATCTCCCTCTTGTCCTTTCCTTTGATCTTTTCTCTCTCTGTCTCTGTTACCACCTCTTTATTCCTTTTGGCATCACCTCGAGTTACCTTAACTTGAATTACCCTTCCTGCTTTCCTTCCTGTCTGTTTACAGTATTTGGACATGCTTTCACTTGTTTCCTCCTTCCTCACTGCCTGTTATGAGGTCTGACAACGTGACATCCTATAACCACCACCACCAAAAAAAAAAAGTCATGCACACATACAAACACGTGAACGCATGCAAGGCATGTGCACACCTAAGCACGCTGAGGTGTGCACAATGGGGCCATTTCTAAAAGGATAAATCACATGAATAGCAAAGGTTCACACACACACACACACACACACACACACACACACACACACACACACACACACACACACACACACACACACACACACATTCATTCACTCAGGTCAGCATATCCCTCTGTAGGAGGAGATACAATTCCTGTCACTGAGGACGGAATAAGAGGCTGTTGACGGCATGCTTGTCTGCGTGTGTGGTGTGTGTCTGTGTGTGTCTGTGTGTGTGTCTGTGTGTGTGTGTGTGTGTGTGTCTGTGTGTCTGTGTGTGTGTGTGAGAGAGAGAGAGTGAGTGTGTGAGCTGTCTGGCCTATCAAGCTCATTATTAAATATCCATGAGACCATTAAGCTAAATAGATGAGTGAGACTCTATTATTGCTGCGCGCACACACATTTCATGATCCACTGACTGGTGAATATGAGAATCCACTACAGAGTATATTACAGGCTGTGAAGACTAGACGAGGAAGAGGAGGGACAGAACGAGGAGCCCAGGGAACAAATGAAAATGATGAAAACGGAAATTAAGGAGTAAAATTAAATTGTATTCAAGCTCCTTTTTCCACATTTGTTGATCCTGCTTTCTTTGTCATATAAAGCCTCCTTTAAATATATTTATTTAAATATATGAATTTAATATATTCTATTTAGTCCGGTTATATTTGGACCCCAAACTCTGGTGTTGGGATATATATACGCTAAGATCTGACTGCTACTCAGACACCTGCTGCTGCTAAAACATAAATACAGTTTAGAATAATAATGCTATAAACTGCTGAATCTGTTTGGAAACCAAATAACTGGTATAAGGTGACAACCTGCAAATTTAAATGCAAGTTTAAACTTGGTTTTTTAGGCTATAGTTGATGCTTTGTATTAAACCCACAATAACCTCAAGAAAGTGAGTATGTCCGAGAACAACATGGAGAGCAGGGAATCAAACCAACATCCAGGTTTTCACTGGTTTAACACGGATCCTTCTATGGGCATAATTATGCAAATAAGTTTATCAATCTTTCTGCGACCGTTTTTATGGACAAAAAAACTCATTATTTTTGTTCTGCTTAAATCATCCTTCAGTGGGTGTGGAGGTAAAAACTCTTCTTTGCAGGAAGACACCTCAGAACCAGTTTGGATCAAATATCTTTTCATTTATTTTGGATTTCTTTTGCCTTTATTTAATAACCTGCTCAACCTCTCAAACTGGTGCCCAACTTTGTATATAGTCGCACTTCTATCAGTTTGGATGGATTTTGTTGAACTTCATCAATGAAAACAATAATAAAGATTTGTTGGTGCTGAACGTGGTCTACAAATGCAGATGGGATATCCCACAAAGGTGGAGTTATTTAAGATGCTTTAGCTGTCATCATATTACCATTGCCCCTGCAAGCTGCTTTGAAACCCACCCCGAGCTCTAGCTCCTTCTTTTGGATCTTGTGTCTGACTTAATTATCATCATGTTGTCACCGATGCCTGAAATCTTCTGTTCTTGGGTTTTGCTGCTGCTCCCTGCATCAGGCTCATGTTGGGACATCAACGATTATGGAGCCATACCAACAAATCTATGATGTACTGTTTGTTAACAATAAAACATTTTGAGATGGATCTAGTTCCACAGATCCAGAAAAAAACTAAAAACTTTCAATCCAAGATATTTTTATTCCAAAAAAGAAAAGGTAGCATTGGTGCGGCACCTTCTCTGCTGCCCAAACATCTCCTGTTCACGAGTTGATTTATCTGTTTGACCTGTTGTACTTTGGTTAATTTAAAAAAAAGAAAATCTTGTATTCGTCTTTGTGAGTAATGTCACCCTGAGATCCCGGTTCTAGGAAGAAGCATATTTATGGGATAAATTCATCTACAATCCACTGAGAATTAGGGAGGAGCCAGAAACACAACAGCTGAGACAAACTAGGAAATCATGCATACAGCAGAAGAAGCTAAAGTAACACTTTCAAGTGCTGGGATTTTATTTGAGTGTTTTTAATGTTTATAGTAAGGGGGAATCCAGAATTTGAAGAAAATTAAAAACTTCAGCTCAGTCTTGAAACCAAAGTTAGGAGGAGGTGCAGGAATCAGGCTTCACCTCAGACTACTTGAAATAAAAGCTTATTATGGATTTTATTTTTGTCCAGTGAGGCCAAACACAAGTTGATGACTGGCTTTATTGCTTGCATTCATTTCAGTCAGATATCCTCCCACGTTATTCCACAGAGGAATATCCTCTGTAGCTGAGGAGGTAGAGCAAGTCAGGCTTTAATCACAAGGTTGTTACTGGACATTCAGCTACTCGAAGTACGGGAAAAGGTACTGAACCCCAATCTAGCCCTGATGAAACAGGGTATGAGTGTATGATGATAAGGTTTTTAAAAATGATTAAAGGCATAAAGGAGGTGTGCCAAGTACCTGTCCTGACAGGTGCATTGAAATCTTACTGTAGAGGAAAACTTACTAATATTTACTCAAAATCTGGTTCAGATGTAGTTTGACTCCTGAACTTACTCATTATTATTTCAGAGACGTGTCAACTCTACCAGCTCACAAGTGACCAGTACTTTTTTTTTTACTAATGCTGCGGAACAAAATAATAACAAACACACCCTGCATGTGACAAAGTGGTGAATAATATCGTCTTGTGTGCTTGAATGAGTGTGTGTGTTGGGGGGGGGGCATTTGACCATCTGATAGTGGAACTTTCTCTTCTCCAGTTACGTACTACTATAATCCCTCTCCCCCAACAGACAGACACACACACACACTCTGATTGATTGATGTGTTTAGACGTGCAGAGGTGACGTGTTCATGCTAGCAGGGGGTTGCATTGTATAGTAGGAGAGGTAAAACGAGCTCCGTGTGTGTGTGTGTGTGTGTGTGTGTGTGTGTGTGTGTGTGTGTGTGTGTGTGTGTGTGTGTGTGTTGGGGGTGCTGGGTAAGATGAGATGACAGATAGTTATCAGAAGAAAGGAAATCTTTTCTGTTCTCCTTTTGTCAAGTGCTCCCTGCATTGGTCTGTGTGTGTGTGTGTGTGTGTGTGTGAGATAACACTTAGTCTACACAAAAATTAAACTGCTAATACAGTCCAAGTAAAAACAAAACACATAAAAATGGAACGAGCATGAAACAAGTGAAATGTATTTGTTGGTCAAAGGAGCTCAGCTTCAAGAATTTGCTCTGGAAATTTCTTAATAATGAAAGTTATAAGATGAAATAAATGACTTTTTGGA
The DNA here is from genome assembly GCF_900408965.1 of Simochromis diagramma. Lineage (NCBI taxonomy): Eukaryota > Metazoa > Chordata > Actinopteri > Cichliformes > Cichlidae > Simochromis > Simochromis diagramma. Next base: position 1,040,036 of record NW_024387319.1, read on the forward strand.
TATGTATGTTGTGATGGTGAAGGCCATCAAAATCAGCAAGCATCCCTCCTCTGTGGACCACAAGTCTTCTCCGAGCTGGCTGAGCTGTCACATTTTCATCCCTCAGCCTCGACTCGAAGCAGGATTCGATACCCGCGGTAGCACATGGCTAAGTCAGGTCAGGAAAGCCCACCTGCTGACCAAAACACAGCCTTTCTCTTCTGCCCAACAGTTATTTTTAACGAGCTCTGTTTAGCCAAAATGCTGAACTCTAACTCTACAGTTAACTCTAACCCTAACGACTGTAGACTCGGTCCAAAGTGCTTGGATAGAAGACAGCTGGCCTTTGATTCAAGCACTTTGGACTGGACCATGACCTGGACGATCAAGAACCTGCACAGACACACAAAACTACACAACTACCAACTCAGTTTGCTCACAGTTATGAGCAAAGTTAGCCAGCATCTCTCACTACACTGAAGCAAATATCTCAACTTTTGTGAAAAATCTTCCTCACACTGCATTGAAACTCTCATCAGCTGAGATTCTCCTAACAATCAGAGTCCAAGGAGAAGCTTATGGACGCTGTCTGACAACAACAGGATTTCAAGGGTCTAACTTCTCTTTCACATTGACACAGGGGGACAAAGGGACACGGCCTTGAGAAAAGTGAGAGAAATCATTAGACTTCATGGTGAGTTATGATAATATCTTACAGCAGTATTCGAAGTGTAAAACCTTTGTGTTTGGGTTGAATACATCATTGCACCAACTTAGGTCAAAAGCAGCCATTCCTCCTTCTGAACAACATTCCAGTTTGCCAATGTCGAATCATTTAAAGTGACTGTCTCTGGAGACTGACAATGACCTTGAGACTACAGGGACCAATGTTAAATAGCTAGCCAATGATGCTAATTTGCTAATGATGCTAAAGTTTTACATCTCCTCAAAACATTTGTTTTAACTTGCAGACTGCCAACACCAACTGACCGGCTGGAGCACAACGGACATTCCAGCTTAGTCCAATAGATGATCATACCCAGTATAAGTCAGTCACACCTCCTAAAAGTCATCATTATGATTAAAACACTCACAACACCTGTTAAAATTCCAGAGGGATTCTTTGATTAAGCAGGTAGGAACTCACCACCAGGTTTCCGATGACCATGACCAGCATGAAGACGAGGATGCAGAGCGGCTGCCCTGCCACCTCCATGCAGTCCCACATGGTCTCTATCCACTCGCCGCACAGCACCCTGAAGACGATGAGGAACGAGTGGAAGAAGTCCTTCATGTGCCAACGAGGAAGAGTGCAGTCCTTGGAGATCTTACACACACATTCCTGCAGAGGCGGCAGAAAGAAGCTCAATGTTCTGAACAAGCGACGTCAGGCCCGTACCTTAGTCTGGGTCAGAAGTGCTACCTGGTAGTTTTTCCCAAACAGCTGCATGCCGACCACGGCAAAGATGAAGACGATGATGGCGAGGACGAGCGTCAGGTTGCCCAGAGCGCCCATAGAGTTCCCGATGATCTTTATCAGCGTGTTGAGAGTTGGCCATGAGCGAGCAAGCTTAAAAACACGAAGCTGCAAGGGAAGCGAGGAAAAAGAAGAGACAGAAGAGCTAAAAACAGGTTTCTCAGATGATGTCATGGGCACATTGCTCAAGAGTTGTCTGCCATATTGGATGTAATTGAGCCATCGGTTGCTAGGGGAAAATGGAAGTTGGCAGTGGTTCCTGTGGCTGTTTCTAGGTTAAATCAGCTGTGAAGACAGTGCTACATGAAAAACCACACAGACATTCTCCTTCAAAGTAAACGTTGTGCCTCAGCACTGCAGCCAACATGTTGCAAAGACACAACTATTACTTTGAAGGTAAACTCTTCATTTCTGGTTTGTGTCACACTTTGCGCAGTTTGACTGCAGCCCAGAGAGCAGTGTTTGTGGGCAGGTGCATGACGTCCATTCCAACTACAACTGCAGCAACATACTGGTGGTCAAAGCAATCACAAGGAGGACGGGGAATACACCTTTTTCCCTAGCAACCACTCATTGGTCACTGACTGGTCTCTAGGCCTGTGTGGTTGGGACCTTATTCATCTGATCCTATGGTCACATGTCAAGAATAATTAACATCACACGATGGGTGTCTGTAAAACTTCATTACAGGATTTCTGAGGAGAGTTTGGTGTGGCCTGTCATGGTTAATATGCTCGGCAGTTCCGCAGTAACCAAGCGCCTCCATTTTTATTATGATGATAGCCAAGTTGCCTCGTGTTCTTCTGCTAAATTTCATCAGCTTTGCCTGAAATGTCATGTTTGTCTGAAGTAAATGGTGTAAATGTCTCTAAGATTGAGAGATTTTTGGATCTTTAACAAGTCTGACAAAACAAACAGAAATTTAAATCGAAGATTTGAGGAAAATTGCTGATTTTTTTTATTTGAAGTTCATTTGAAGATTGTGTCTGAAGCTGCATACTCATATTGCCACAGATGGGGCTTTGTGTCGTTTTTGGACTCACAGGTGTTTTTTTACTTCTCTCTTTATTTTAAATAAATCAACCAAAAGAGAGAGGAAGACTCAAAGACAATGAAAGCATGAAACAAAATTAAGGTCAGCATCAGAGAGAGAGGAGAGAAAGAAAAAAACAGTATTCAAAATTACAGAGCACGGCTGAGAAAACAGAGGAACAAAAGAGAAACAGAACAGAGGAAGAAAAAACAAAGAAACCAGGCCGACGCAGAAGAAAGGCTCAAACATCAGAGTGGCTTTATTAGTGTGTGCGAGTCTGTGTGTGTGAGTGTGTTTGCCTCTGGTAGAACCTGACAATACCCAGAGTGACACTTAGAAAGATCGACGCAGACTGATGAAGACAGCCTGCGAGGATCTGTGTGTGTCAGTGTGTGTGTCAGTGTGTGTGTCAGTGTGTGTGTGTGTGTGTGTCTGTGTGTGTGTCAGTGTGTGTGTCTGTGTGTGTGTCTCTGTGTGTGCGACCACTACTGTCCTCATCTTGTTTTCCTTGTTTGCCGGTGAAGCAAAATTGGACACAGCGGAACTTATATTTTGAGTGACATCGCTCATTATCAGCCAATCATCACGTCCTCTGCGAGGTGCGAAACATCCCGCTGAATGCTGCCGTCTCATTGGGCCTTCAGCTGCCAATCAGCTGAGTTTCCAGCTTAATTATTATCTCCCGACTATGAATATACTGCGATGTCCACTTTCTTTAATAATTCCTAATGAAACAGAGAGCGGATGTAGCTGTTCTTGTGTTTGTACATTGGAATGTGCTTTCTAATGTCAGACTGCCTGTACGAGGGTAATGTGACACCATGTGACTTTCTATCAACATGTTTTAGAAACTATTTCTCCTGCTAAGATCTGACAAAATGTAACAAGTGCATTTCTTTGTTTCTTGTAAAAACTGACGTGTTAGCCATTTACTCTAATGTACCTACCTTTAAGTATTTGTAGATAAATAAAATTAGATTTTTATTCAAAATAAAATACATTGACATTTAATTTAATTACTCAGGAATTACATCCTTAGTTGGGTTTCAGGATTTTTAGTCCTTCCAAATCAATCAGAAATCAGCTGGCCGATGAACTACGTGTTGTAATGATCAACAACATTTTAATTCAAGCCACCCCTTTGTTGAATTTGGTGGTAAATGTGGGACAATCGGTGTGATTTACCAGCCTGAAGGAGCGCAACACGCTGAGCCCCTCCACATCGGACAGGCCGAGCTCCATGAGGCTGAGGCAGACAATGATGCTGTCGAAGATGTTCCAGCCCGTCTGGAAGTAGTAGTATGGATCCAGAGCGATGATCTTCAACACCATCTCTGCTGTGAAGATCCCGGAGAACACCTGAAAGAGACACAGCAAGGAATGTAAGCTAGGTTTGGGACGTGGGGAGAGCGCTGCAACGCTGTTTTATGTTAGCATTCTTTAAACACACACATAATTTTCCCCGACTGTTTTTACAGCAGCACGCTCTGAATCACAAAACGGTATTCCTGTAAATGTTTATGTTAGCAGCAGATCGTAAATGCAGCAGCAAAGCCCTGTGTCCATATTATTTTGATTAAAGATGATTAAAAGGACCTAGAAGTGTTTCTGAAATATCACAGCCTCTGCCTGTGTCTGCAGGAAGTGAAAACATATTTAACATGGAGAACGATGACAGCGGCAGCAGCATGTGCTCATGCTGAAGCAGACGTTGAGACGAGAAGGTTTTTATATTTTGTCTTTCACTTTGCTGCCCCAGGATGAGAGAAATCGGGCTTATTTTGAACTGTCAATCATGCAAAGCTACTCTAACCAGTCCAAGAGGGAAAATATAAAGCTGGAAATGACCGGCTTAGACAGTCAGCCACCACCCATGGGAAAAATGCTTTTCACACAATTAGACGATACAAAAGCTACAAAGTAACAACACAACGTTCTTGTATTGAGAGCACACAAAAACTGAAACTAATTGTAACACTTCAAAGCGTTGGGGTTAGTAGTACTGAGAATACAAAGGAAGCTGAGTCACAAAAGTACACACAACACAAAGGAAAGAACGTGGACATGTGCAGGTAGAGACAGAGACAGTCAGGTGAGGACACACAACCACACAGAGATACAAGAACTAAATGAAGGGCAGAGTTAGCCAAAGGGTAGGACATTTCAGACTGGGTTAGGTTCACACACATACACACACAAACACACACACACACATACAAACACACACACACGTCACCTCGTATAACTGCTGCTGAAGTACACAAGTTCTTTAAACACCAGCAGGATTTCAGCTGCTCCAGAATAAAAGGACGTTCCAGCACACTGACCTGCTATGCTAACTTTAGCATGTGTGTCAGTTAGCATGAAGTGTAGCATCTTTCAAACAGCTGAAAGATGAAGCTAGCACAGAATGTACCACGAACTGCAGTTCCTCTAATGTCCACTCGAGGCTGTCTCCAGCACTGAGTCAGTCCCCATACACTCCCAGGTTCAAATCTCGGCTTTACAGCAGAAGGAAGCACGTTTAGAGCCTGATACAAGTAACAGTGTCGGACTTTAAAGCTAATTCCCCTCTTTGCAACATCTCTGAGTGGTGTGAGTTTTTAGGCAGCAGTGATCTGAGGACTTGGTGACAGACCTGTGTGACAGACAGAGTCTCTCAGTGTTGATTTGGTGATTTTAGAAAGTCTAATAAGACTTTTTCTCAGCTGGCTGCTCCTCTGGTTTGATCTCTTAAGCCTCTCTGTCTGCCTCTCAGTGCAGACCTCAGCTCATCCAGGGTCTGCCTCGCTCTGCTGTACATCACACGTGTGTCTGTGTGTTTGCTACATTTAAAGTGTGGGTTTCTTCCACTCTGTGTGTGTGTGTGTGTGTGTGTGTGTTCGTGTTTTGCAGCAGCTCCTCTCCCTGCTTGTTGTTCCAGACTGAGGGGATCCTCGATGTGACACAAGCTACGTGACACACGTGTGTGTGTGTGTGTGTGTGCGTGCATGTGTGTTTTTCAGCCTGTGTGTGTTTCACAACCAGTTTGTATGAAAAATGTGTGCATGTACGTCTCCTAAAAAGTGAGTTTTCACTTCAGTTTTATTTCTGTGTTTGGGTGCTACAGAAAATCAGAGGCTCTGGGGTTACCTCTCTCTAAAATACTCACACACACACACACACACACACACACACACACACACACACACACACACACACACACACACACCTCAATCCTCTTATATGGGCTCATTAACTCTGTAGTGCGTTGATTAGCTACTCAACAATCATGCTGTTATTATTACTGGCATCAGGAGAGCCTCTCTCTTGCTCTCGCTCGCTCGCACACACACACACACACACACACACACACACACAGGTAAAGTGTGTGTGTGTTTGATGTAATGATGAAGGAGGCTTTTTCAGAACCAAAGGGTGAAGAAATACATAGAATCAAAGATTAAGAGGAAATGAATCAGTCTGAAAAAAAGGTAAATTTAAACAAATTTAACAGAAGGAGAACAAGAAGAGGAGAAGGTGAGGAAGAGAAGAATAAGAAGGAGGCTAAAGAGGAGAAGTGAAAGAAAAAGGAAGAGAAGTGAAGAAGAAGACGAGAAATGGGGTAACGAAGAAGGAGAGGAAGAATAAAAGAAGAATGATGAGGAAGATAAAACTAAGAATAAAGGAAAAGAGAAAGGAGGAGGAGGGTCAGGATGTGGAGGACAAAGAGGAGGTTGCTGGTTTGAATCCTGCCTGAGTTTGCATGTTCTGTGGGTTCAGCAGTTCACATTTATCAGCGCTCTGTTGTTAAAGAGTGTGTGTTACTGATCGGTGCACAGAGTGTAACGGTGTGCTGACATCAGGCGGAGTGACATTAATCAAGTTAGACACAGTTCAGCTGTCAAATGTCAGCAGCTGCCTTTGGGCTCCAGCTAAAAATCACATCACTTCTCAGAACGCTTTATTTTATTATGCAAGAAATATTTTGTAAACTCTCTGAACGCTGAGCCTCAGCGAACATCACTCGGATTTATTTTTATTATAAAAACACGTGGACTGATTTTTTTCCCCTGTTTTATTTCTAAAGTTTTTAAATGCAAGACAAAATGAACAGGAACACCACATGGAGTGCACCAACCACAGCAATACATCATACAACTTTCAGAAATCATGGCAAAGTTCAAGAGAATCAGAACAGAATTGGGGGAAAAGGCTTTTAAATACGCTGCCCCTGCTTCCTGGAATAATCTGCAGAAGGAACTGAAATTATCAGAATTGGTTACCTTGGGAGAGTTTAAGTCTGTCTTAAAGGAACGAGAGAACAGCTCTTTTACTCAGTGTGATTGTTTTTAATGTACTCTTAATTTGATCTGTTATTGTATATTTTACACATGTTGGTATGGGATATTGTATTTGTTTTAAATGTTATATACCTATGTGGTATGTGACTTTTGTTGCCATGATGCCAGGTCTCTCTTGGAAATGAGATTTTTAATCTCAATGAGATTTTTTTACCTGGATAAATTAAGGACTAATAAAAAAGCATGAAAAAAAACCCTAAATTAAACCAGTAAACATATTACATTACATTGTACAAGTACATTTCTCCCATAACTCAGTCTATTAAAAAGAAATCAACAGATCACAGTTTTCCTTCCTTTCTATTATTTTAAGAGATACATATATGCATAGATTTGCTCTGAAAATTAGGACAATATTAATTTGCATATATGAGTTTTCATTTGTATCTCATTTGCTTCATTAGCATTTTGTTATTAAATTAATCATTGTACAATTTATTTAGGTTTTTGGGGTGGGGAGTGGAGGGTTGTACTGAATACTGAAAATAGGCCAATGAGAATAAATATCAATAATATAGTTTAAAATTTAGGTTACTTTACAAACAGCTGTCCTGACATTGGCTGTGAACAAAACTCGCCAGTCAGGTAGCGAGTAATCCCGCCACAATAAAGTGCAGTGTAATAATGCTTTAGGTCTCCATAAAATATGAAGATTAGACAAATAAAACAAGTGGAAACCAACACAGAAATGATAAAGCTGCAGTTCCTCTGTTGTCCACTTGAGGCTCACTTTCACCTCACAGGCAGCTGGAGCTGTTTGCTAGGCTTCACCTCAGCTGAGTGGCCTTTTGGAGCATTTTTAATGACATCATGTGACCAATAATATGGCTGCTGCCAAACAGTCTGAGCTCCTGTGCTTTGAATGATTGAGTGTCTGTGCATTTGAACTCTATAGTTTACTGATACGAACCACTAACCAAGCTTGGTAGCATTGCAGCAGCCAAATCACTAATTTGAGTGCGACATCATCAACCAGTGGTTTGACTGCATTCATCTTTTTATACAAGTTCTGTGTGGAGGGTCTTAAAGGCAGACATGTCTCACCTGAACTTTTCAGAGCACACTTTAATCAGGTATGTTACTTTGCTTCATCTCCTAATCCTAGCACTCTGCGATTTTACTCCAAATCAGAGGAGTTATGTTTAGCTTGCTTTTTTAAATTATACACGACTAACTGTCCACTCTTTGTTGTGAAACAGGCGTTAGTCTGTGGGCCGAGATCTAGGTCTGAGATCCAGTTCAGCCAGCAGACTCGCTCGCTTCCTCACCAAACAGTTACGTCTGTGAGAACGAAGAGATGGCAAGTTTAAGGTCTAGACACTGTGTTCTCCACTGAGTGTGTGTGTCTGCGCGTGCTGATTCATTGACTGAGCAATGAAAAACTACTCGGGTCAGCAAGTAAGTGTGTGTATGTGTGTGTGTGTGTGTGTGTGTGTGCGAATGCTGCTGGCTCCCAAACAGGGGTTGTCGACATCAGCACTCAGTAATAACAGTAACATCAGCAGAGAGAGGATGACACGGACTGTGTGAGTGTGTGCGCGAGACACACGTGATTATTTTTGTCACAACCAGGCAGATGTAATGAGTAAGCAGCGGGACACACACACACACACACACACACACGCACACACACACACACACACACACACACACAGAGGCTTTGGTCAGAGAGAGACACCGTGTCCATGTGGATTTCCTGATGATAAATTGCTTGTTCAAGTCTAAAACTCATCAGTTTTTAAAATGTTTTTCCTAAATTCTGTTTATACGTCAATTTTACTTTAAAACATTTTACATCCCTGAGTTTTTGTCTTCCCCATCACTGCCCTAGTGCCTGTTAGCAAGGGCAGGACTATGCTGACCAAATTAGATAGGTTACAGCAGAGGACTGTGTGTTATTGTGAGGAAACACCACAGAAGAAGCCTGTCACGCAACAAACACCTTTCTTCAGAGCAAGGAAACGTCTCATTCTTCACCTACATGCTAACACGACATCGGAAAAGAATTGGAAGAGTTACAGAGTTTGACTTTTTAGGTTTAAGACTCAAGACGTGAATGTTGTGGAGCAACATCTATGAATGACTTAATGGTAAGAAGCACTGAAAGAAGCGTGTCAAGTGAAATGATCCTCCTTTTATTCAGGAGTCTTTTGTTCATCAAGATGACCCCTGAATACACAGAACGCCCCAAAATCAGACAGCCCTCTATGAGCAAGCCCTTGGTGACAGTGGGAAATAAAAACTCCCTTTTGACAGGAAGAAACCTCAGGCAGAACTAGGCTGCCATCTATTGCAACTGGTTGGAGGGTTAGGGAAGGAGACATGAAAAAAGACACAGTGTGGAAGAGAGCCAGAGATTAATATTAACTAATTATGATTATATGATTAACTGTAGAGCGAATGATATTCATCCTGGAGATCCAAGACTTATAGACCTGTTCCGCAAGACTTTTCGATCACTCCATTGTTAGAGCAACTAAAAGTTCATATGCAATAATTTGCTTTATTTTGTAGTACACCTCCGTTATGTGACCTGCCCACTTTTCCATGCAGACACATAGAAAGCTAGAGGTGAGGAGACCAGCAGGAAAACCCTGTGAGCACCAATGACAACAGAGTCAGACAGCCTGAAGGGAAGAGCTGGGTTGGTGGCGGGTTGCAAAGTAGCTTGCAAATATAGAGCAATCAAAAGGGCAATCAAAAGAAATGTAAATGGGGTAGCCAGTTGCAAAATGCATGGGTCAGTTATATATATATCTCTATCTGTATATGTAAATATGATCTGCCCAGGGTTTTCTATTCTATTCTATTGACAGAGCTTAAGTTTTCAGTCTCACTGAACTCACTATGTTTGATTTATATTTCATAAATTCTGTGAAACTGCCACAACCCAAAGACTTTATATTAGCATGCTATATTAGCATGCTATATTAGCATGCTATCATTTCCTAGTTAAACAGTGTTAACATAGCATTCAGCTGCTAGTCCCTGTCAGACTGACAACTCAATCCGTCCATCTTCTTTCTCGTTGGAGCGTATCCTAGCTGTCATACTGTCATAGGTTGTGATTCAGGATACACTCAAAACCTTAAAATCAGATAAATGTTTTCAGATTTATTAAAATAAAAATCCAGACTTAATCTAAAATTAAGTCCATACTGTGCTTCTATGATGAGAGACATTAAAGGTTAAGTATAACGAGGATGAGTTGTGCCCTTGATGCAGAGTGCTGCTCTGTGGATAAAAGCCTTCAGTGAATGTATGCATTCTATAGATCTTTGCACACATGGAAATATTGATAAGTGAAACCAGAGAGCGACGCTGAAGAGCACACGAGAAACAGCTACAAAAAGTGAAAACTGACATTGATTGTGTCAGCACAGAAATGACCTGAAATGATCCTTACATAACACACACACACACACACACACACACACACACACACACACACACACAAAGAGACACACAGCAGAGGCTCTCCTGTCCGTCAGAAAGGCTAGCTAAATGCTATGTAAACATCTGTGAGGATTAGAGGTTTTAGCCTATAAAGAACTTAGCGACTCCACAGTGCAATCGGATCCCGTTGACACGACGCGGCGTTTATCTGAGACTTCAGCGCCTCTGAATTGAAATGGAGGAGCGCTTCAAACTGTTTACGTTGCAAAAGTATATAGCTGCATTAAACTGGAGGCAAGATGACAGCAACATTAGAGGGATATTATACAACAGCTCGTGCTTTTGACTCCTTGAAGTTCCTTGGGGGTTTTGAAGCTGTCTGAACATGTGGGCATACACAGCTGACCAGCTTAACGTACACAACATCATTATATAAATCGAATCAATCACTTTGTTTCAAAACTATCGATCCATCAGCTCTGTCTGCTCAATCCTACAGAGAGAGGCGAGCTATCAAATACCATCCACTCTCACACCTATACACTTAGCACATAAGAGTAAGACTCTTCAAGAGTAACAGAGAGCGACTCTTCCAGCAAAAACCAGGGCAAAAGATGCCTTAAAGCAGCGGTCCCCAACCCCCGGGCCTCGGACCGGTACCGGGCCGCAAGAGTTGAGGCTCAGGTGTGAAATGTCTGGTTTTCAGGATTTTTATCGGTTTTCAGCGTTATTTTGTTATCGTTTTTTTCATTAACTTGGTTTTCCTGGGTCTTTTCACGTGTGTTATGAATAAATCTTACCGTTTTCGGTACTAGTTTTATTTTTGTTGTATTTATCCGCGACACCTTTAAGGCCGGTCCGTGAAAATATTGTCGGGCATAAACCGGTCCGTGGCGCAAAAAAGGTTGGGGACCGCTGCCTTAAAGGGTCATTTCATTGTTATTTTGCCATATTTTCTGCAGTCCAAATACACTCACCAGATAAATCATCAGAAGATCCGTTCAAAGTTTTGGTGACTTTAAATTTTAAAAGCTTTTTTTGTCCCATAAATTATACAACTTCTTCATATTAGTAAAGCTGCTCTATTAATGGGTAGAGATTAATAACATCTCCTGGCTTTGGACCGGCTTCTCCCCATTCTGTCTCACTGTATGGTTATAGTGAGCCAAGAAAATGAATACAGACAATTAAGTACGCCTTTGTTACAGTAACAAACATGTCTGTCAGCACACAGTTAAAGCTGCTGTGAGCCTGTTCTGTGCAAACACAATCAACTCATGCAGCTATTGATTGGGCCTCTGGAGGTTGTGACAGGACAGCTTCCATCTTTGGCATTTCAGAACTGTGCCATAGATTTCTATTTAGGATTCAGCGACATTTGCAATCCTTATACTGTGTCTGGTTAATCTAAAATTTAGAGTTAGAGCAGCTTATGAGTTTCACTTCTGTAGTTTGAACACAGTGAAAAGACAGCGTGAGCATTGGTGGCTGCGCAACCAATCAGAAGAAGCAATAAAGCAGTGCCGTATTTCTCTGCTGATTCGCCTCAGTTGAAACTGAAGATCATTTTGTTTACTTACTCTTTGAAGTAATTGGTTGTTTACAGAGGAAAATGAATGCTGGGGCATCATAGCATTACTAAAAGCATCTCTCATAATCCATGTGACTCTCCCACAGAGGCCCACCTTTGAGCCTGGCCCCACTGACTGAACCACTACTGCCGGCAGGCCAAAATCACTGTTTCTACTTATAAACTGTATTACCATTTTCTGCCTGCAGCCTGAGCTGAGGAGACCTGACATCACTGGACGGAAACAAGTGTGTGTGTGTGTGTGTGTGTGTGTGTGTGTGTGTGTGTGTGTGTGTGTGTGTGTGTGTACAGGTGTGATTAGCACGCTGACTCTGGCTGAGGGCCTTTCACACCTCAGGTGAACCAATTACCATATTGCATCAACCTATCAGCTCCTGTCAGATAGTCGGGACACCTGCGGGCTCAAACACTGGAGTTAGTCACAGTGGTTTAAAGCTATCTGACCCGCATCTGTCAGCTCTAATACTGAAACCCACCTTGCCTTTTTTTTTTTTTTACAAAAGGAAAAAAACACAGACTTTTCTAGAAAGGCAATGAAATTAGTTTCTATTTTTCCTCTCTGAATCCTGAGGATTTGAAATTGTCCAAAAAGATTTGCTGTGGTTTCAAATGTCCGACGGGGGTTTCCCAAACCGTCACGCTCTTTGTCACTTTTGGAAAATGTCACAGTCTCTTCAACCCGCCCGAAGTTTGTTTCCACACCTGCTTGTAAACAACCAGTGAGGAGCTTCCTTCACTCTGCTCTTCCAAGACAAGTTTGCATGATGTGAGATTCACGAAACTGACTGAATCTCTCATTTCAGCGATTTAGAGATAACCTTGTGTTACAATACAAAGAGATAAAGTACATATCTCTGAAAATGTGGCAGGTAAAAGTCCTGACATTTTTCCCAGCATGAAACAGGATATTGGATGTGACATTATCAGGTTTCTTTACATACACCATGCTATTAGTTTATGGAAGACAACAATGGATAGGTAGGGAGTACATGACAAGACGCACTCAGCTAACTTAAGGCCTCAGACACACAGGAGAGACCTGCCAGCGACCGTTCAGCACCCGCTGGGTTTTTCCTCACCAACTGTGAGTAGTTGCAGGAAAATACATGAAACTGCTAATCTGAAGGCATGCAGCCTTAAAAGACTGGTCAGTGACCCTCTGGTAACTGTTGGCTAAGAAACTTGCTAACTATTTACTTGCTAGGAATAAGTGTGTATTCCGGGACTAGTTGGCAACTGGTTACTGGCAGCTGCTAGCTTGAAACTGGCATGCTGATCCACTGGAAATATCCTTGCAGTTGCTTTGGTTGCTATCAGGTTGCTAGAGCCACCAGTAGTTTGCATGGAGGGCATCAACTTGTCTGCACCTGTCTGCTACACAAAAGATAGTGAAACTGTGAAAAGTGTGACGAAAACAGAAACAACATTCGCCTTCAAAGTAAAAGCTGCATCTTTTGAAATGTGTTGGTTGAAGTGATAAGGCACAACTTTTATTCTTAAGGTAAACATTTTTCGTTTCCGGTTTGTACTGTATCGCACATTTTATGACAGCTCAGAGAATAAATGGGGAATGTTTACAGACAAGTCGGTGTCTTTCATGCAATCTACACGCAACCATGGTAACCACTCACCAGCCGGTTGGTAAAGACACAGCAGCAGTCAAATAGATAGCTAAACTACGATTAACAGCTGAAACTTGAAGCTAGCACTGCAGATAAACATGTTGAGCTAAACAGTACAAAGAGTTGAAAGATGTAAAAGCTAAAATGAACTAAAATGACATAACCTAAAGTATTTCTAGCAGTTAAATTATTAACAAATTGCGGAGCCCCGCAGGGGACATGGGAGAAAAAAAACATTAAGACGGACTTTTGCGAGATCTTGCAAAACAAACTCGGGATCTCGCAAAACTTTTGCGAGATCTCGCAAAACTAACTCGGGATCTCGCAAAACTTTTGCGAGATCTCGCAAAACAAACTCGGGATCTCGCAAAAGTTTTAGCTGCATTCTTCGGACGCCGGCTCGAAGCCGACCGGGAGGTCGAGGCACGATGTGCTGGGAAAGCGGTGTTCCTCCCAGCTGTAGTAGGTCTCGACCTCCCGTTAGCTTCGAGCTAATGGGAGGTCGAAGGCCGAAGAATGTGGCTAAAACTTTTGCGAGATCCCGAGTTTGTTTTGCGAGATCTTGCAAAAGTCCATCTTAATTTTTTTTTCTCCCATGTCCCCTGCGGGGCTCCGTAACAAATAGTATGGATTTAAATTTTAATTACAAATTTCCTCACCTTTATTCTTAATGACGAGTTCTGATACCATAGTATATATTCATAAAGACGACCAATAGAATAATTTCCAGGTTTTTCAAATAATACCTCCATAGACAGACCATCCTCATGAACACACAGTAATTGTCCTATAACCAGGCCTGAAATATAATAGAAACCGCTCAGTTCACAAAAGAGCTTCAGGGGTCACTCCTAGTAGGTTCTTGAAGGTTAAAGTGTGGATAACCTGTTAAAACTATTAGTTAAACATTAAGGAAACATTTAAATGTATAGCTGTTAAATGGAGGTTTAGACAACAGTGTGGGCTTCAGATCCAGTTTAAATGAGCTCAGACAAACACATTTAAACATGACAGGGCTGCAAATAATCATTTAATGTTGCTCAAGCAATTGGTTCACGATGTTTCATCTTTCATGAGCTGCGTTAATTACTTTTTCCTCTCTTTTGAGTTACGTGTCTGCTGCTCCAGTCATTCCTGGTTTATTAAAAGAGGAGGCAGAGGGTGGGGCTTGTTATAAATAAAGAGGCCTCAAGGGCAAAATAAACCATCTGCTATAAGCACAGGGGGAAATGGGGCTTCTTTATGGTCCCTGTGGTTTCCCCCTTTACCTTTATGGGGTTTCCCCATCTGTTATTTAGGTTCAGTTTGTGAGCCTTTGTTAAGCAGCAGTTTTTGAGCTGATTATTCTGCAAATATCTGATCTTGTTTTCTTCTGTATTCCTGTGATTGTTTTGGGTGAACAGTGCACCTGTGTCTATGTGTCTCTCACCCACATATCTCCACCAATAACCATGCTTTACTGCTTTCCCACCAAGCATCCACGCATTCATTCATCCATTGTTCCTACCAGGTTCCCGATGGTGAGCATGCCATTGAACTCATCAGTCATAGGGTAGTGCTCCATGGCCATGAAGAGCGTGTTGAGGACGATGCAGACGGTGATGGCGAGGTCCAGGAAGGGGTCCATCACCATGATCTTCACCAGCTGCTTCACCCTAAGCCACATAGGGCAGCACTCCCAAACCAGGTAACGGTGGGCAAACGTGTACCAGCAGGGGTGACACTTCTTATGGGATTCCTCCAGTTCTGCACAGGAAACAAAATGTGGTCAGGAGGTTTCCTTCTGCATAAACAAAGTTACACTGGTTAAGCTGGAAACTGAACAACTGAGAAGCTGGGAAAGGGATAAGTTGCAAAGCTGATTGTGGAACAGACTAAAAGGTGCAAAAATACTGGGCCCTGTGTGTGATTTTCCAGGTGTAATGATGACTGAAACAGATGACAAATTAATACATAGCAAGCCTAAAAGACGAGATTTGGCTTAAAATTTGCTCAAATTATCTTTAAGATCAGCTGATCTGCTGGGATTGTTGCCGACTTTGACTCTGATCTAACATTTTGCTCGATTAAAACAAGAACAGAAGTGATTTAAGTCAAGAGATGATTCGGATACAGCAGGATGGAGGCCAGGTGAAAAGAATACCAATCAATGGATAAATGTGATTATTAATAGGAACAAAGACTGGTCTAAAAGGAATTTTGGACTGATAAATGTATCTGTTGTGTTAAAATCTGAAGCTCTTTCTATATAAATACTTGTGGAGCAGAGGCTCAGACTGCATTACCTGTAGTTATGTTGGTCGATAACAACAACGATAACAGAAATACTTGTGCTGTGTGGCACAAAGCTTGATGGCAAACAGTCCTGAACACATGAACTAATTAATCAGAAGATCAGTAAAACAAACAGTGAAGGCACGTTATGAAAAAAAGCACTGGCGGATTTGCAGCCTTTTATTTAAAGTAAAAAAGCGTCTCGTTCAGTGACGGAGCCTCGAAAATGCCGACTGTGAAAAGTCACAGGGCTGGAGTACTCCTAAATGTTTACAAGGTGTCCTCTGGTGTCAGTGTGATGACCGACGGCATTATGGCAGCAGTGAGAGGAGTCGCACTCCCAAACTGTTCTTTGTAAAAGAGCCCTTATAGAGACATTTACATGAGCTGAGCGAGGATCGATAGATGCTCTCTTTGCACTTCTTCATCACCATTTCCGATTATGGCATCAGATAAAATTATCCAGGCCCTTCAAGGTTCATGAAAACCTTCTTCAGGACCTAAAGTTGTCTGAATGTTGGGAAATCTCCAAACTGATATATCAAACGTGAACGCTGTTATTGTTTCTCCATTTCACAGCTTTAAGCTACATTTACAGTTAACATGTGATCAGATTAGAAAATGATTTTCACACAAAAAGAGTCATGGCTGAAAAATGAACCTCGTATTAAGTAAAAACTTTCCATATGGTATAACTTGTTTTAAGCAGCCAACTAAAGTTGAGCCAAACTTTCTGCAGTGAACCATCAGAAACTCCTCAGGTACGAGGTGGGGTGGCTGTAGTTCAGGAGGGTTGGTGGTTTGATCCCTGGCTCCCCCAGTTTTCATGCCAAATATCCTTGGACATGAAATATCCGTCTTACTCTCTGATGCATCCATTGGAGTATGAATGCATATGAATGATATTTAGAAAGCACTCACCATATAGATAATAGTGCTTCTGTGAATGGGTGTGTATGGGGTGAATGTGGCGTGTTGTATAGAGCGCTTTGAGTAGAAAAGCGCTCTATAAGAACCAGACCATTTACGAACGTCTCTGTTCCCCTTCATCACTGACATCATCTTCATGCAGTTTATTAAAATTATGCTGAACTGATTGTTTATTCTTTGAGCTGAGACACTTGGAGTGGGTGTAAAATAGATTTGGTTACAGTGTTTTAACAAAATTGTTTTTCAGTTGTGAAAATGCCCTATGACTACCTCCCGTGTAGGTTTCCCGACTATTACCAGACGTGCTTTGAATATTTTGTAATTATGACAAAATCATAGCTGATGCAGAATGCAGAAGTAAATTGAAGCAAATATTTATAAAATTACAATTTATGTTTCGATTTATTTTAATATTTCTATTTTATTTTTGCACTTTTTTTCCCTCCATACAACCAAACGCCACCTGGTGATTGCTTAGTTAATCTGAACTGGTAAGAACATTTTGGATCGCAGTGCTGTTTTTATTTTTTTTAATCCAAAGAAGAGCTCAAGTTAAACCATGCAAAATAAATTCATAAAGCTTATTTTAAATTGAAGGAAAGTCTCCTGGGAAACAGATGATAATTTTAAAAATGACATGAATAAATCAAAGAGGGGAGCCGAGAAGGGACGGAGGGATGAAGGGTGTGCAGATGGATGCAGGGAGGACAGCAGTGGGATTTTGTATTTTCCTGTATAATGATCTGTTCTGTAAGAGCAGCGACTGCCGAGGGGAGAGACTGTGACTCAGCAGACCTATCACACGCACGCACACGCTTAGAACACACACGAGTGCAGATTTGATATGAATCCAGAAATGTAACACACCGATATCATACACACACACGTACAAACACACACACAGGAAGTTGGAATGATCTCACGGTTAATGAGGGTGACCAGGATAACACTCTCTCCCTCTCTGTTTCTATCATTCTCTCTCTGTGTCTCTCTCCCTTTTCCCAAGTCCCTGGCGCAAACAAAGCCTGCGTTCCCCTGGGGTTGACTAGGGCAGCGACACACACACACACACACACACACACACACACACACACACACACACACACACACACACACACTGTCTTTGAAGCAAACTCAGACACAGCTACACACACGCTCCTCTCTCGCACCCACAAAAGCGTTATAATTCAGACAAATACGTGGTTACACAATCACACACAAACACACACATATTGAGACACAAAGTCAGGCAAGGTTACAGTCCCATATTGACACACAAGCGCAAACACATAAAACGTGAAAGGATGCCGGAGCTGATGCAGAAACTTGTTTTTTCCAGGTAATGAGCCAGTTTTAAATCGCTCTGCCTTTTGCTAGAAATGAAGTGAAACAGAAGCTTCTGTAAAGAAAGGCAATCCGTTTAATCCTGTGTGGGATTATTTTAAGAATGATTAAGATTAGCTTCACTTTGTTTCGCTGCTATCAAAGTCTGCTAAATAAATCAAAGAAGTCTCACCACTCAGCCTCAGCTGAGAGGGTATTTGGGATAATATTAAGAAGTCCCCATCTAAATGAACGTCGATAAAGACTTAGTATTGATTTCTATGGTCACCGGGGCATAAAAACTCCACGTGTAGAATCAATAAGTTGTTTTGATCTGTATTTTTTCCACCTGATAGAGCACATGCCCCATGCACCGAGGCAGCAGCCTGGATTCAACTCCGCCCCTGGTCATTCGCTGTGTGTCATTTCCCTTCTCTCTTTCCCCACTTTGCCATCTGTTCTACACTAACGCTGTCATATAAATGCAACCACTATCACA
Source organism: Simochromis diagramma (assembly GCF_900408965.1). NCBI lineage: Eukaryota > Metazoa > Chordata > Actinopteri > Cichliformes > Cichlidae > Simochromis > Simochromis diagramma. The sequence continues at coordinate 1,058,503 of NW_024387319.1, forward strand.
TTAAGTCAGATACAGTACAGCATGAAACAAGGAGATGGGATCAAAGCGGTTTGCAAAGTCGATTGCAGATGCAAAAACAAGGGCACGGGCATGAAAACAGACATTAAAATGCCTCCATTAAACTCAGTCAATGAATTATAGCAGCTGAATTATTCCCTCTAAAAGAACAAACGGTGGACCATTAATTCAGAAAGCTCAGCAGAACATCAGCTAAAGTTTAAACTCAGTTTAAGCTATTTTAGCCAGCCTACGGCTCATGCCACATCTGCAAGCCACTTTGCAACCCTGACTTTGGTGTCTGCTAAGAAGCTAAGAAACCTGCTGCTGCTCTCCACACCTTAACCATGTGGAGGCCCCAGGACAGAGGCATGCTGGTAGCTAAACTGATGGGAGCTGGACTTCTTAATGAAGCTAATGAAGATGTTTCAATTCTCATCTGAGAAGCTTAAACACTTGTAGAAGCTGATGAGGACTCCCACGTGTTTTTGCTATTGTAGGGTTAAATATACTGAATTCATACCTTGGTTTATAACAACTCACATCATATTTAGTGTGTGTGCCCTGCATTCAAATTAGCGTGGCTCACTTTGCTTCTCACCTTCCATGACGTCGGTGAGGTAGCTGGCAGCACTCATTGCCCTGCCCCTGCGCTCCGAGTCCTGCATGGACGAAGGCCGAGGAAGTAGCATCGTGCTGAGCTCTGTGGTGGACGTGGGAACCTAAAAAGATGGAAGTCATCCTGATTACTTTAGATCTTTAGATGCAACCAGAGAATAAGAGATGGTATTACCCCACACAGAGTCCCATCTTAACAATCATGGAGTTGGTCTGGGATTAAGAAGCAATCTCAAAGATCTCTACCAGCTCCTCCAAGATATGTTTTAAAAACATCCTCATTTGACTGAGCCTGCTGTCACACATACTCATCGTTCATTCTTGAGTATGAGCTGCCTTGGACTCTTCTGTTACCATTGTGATAACATCGCATAAACACACATTTGTGTCGGGTCAAATGGGTCAAACGTAGTGCTGTGATTTCTTTGTGTGTGTGTGAGTGCATTCAGTCTATCACCACGGCAACAGAGAAGCAGGTGATGACTGGTGTTCAATGAATCAGAGAAATCAGCGTGCCGCTGCTGTGCATCTGTTTATCTCTTTCATCCTCACTAAAAAGCACTGCTGGATTTTTTTTCATGTATCAGATGAGCTTCACGAGGGTTGAACTTCTAAAACACCCACTCGACTCTCCTCTTAAAGCCTGACTTCAGCTGCTGCCTCTCAAATTCAAAGTTTAAATTATACTAAGTAATCAACTGGCGCTCAACATTAATTTGCTGCAACCCTTGTTGATTATCCTGAGCTCTTGGTAGTGATCATCATGGCTCATGGAAGCCATTCCTGACTGGAAAGCGAGCAGACGGATTATAAAGTATGTTCCATCAGGTCTGGGAACATCTCAGGAGGAACGCGTTGGTACTACATCGAGTAAAACTCAGATAAATGTCAAGAAATAGGGGGATGAAACTAAAACGCTGATCAAAGTAAATGACATGTGGCACATGTCAGCCTGTGAGGCTTTGATAGTGTTTTTCAGCTCCACAGAACAGAAACTAAAACATGAGGAGCTGTCAGTGCTGCATCCATACAAATGTGTAATATATGCATCCTCCTGTTATTACCCTTCACAATAAAAGCCCTACAATTTACAGTGCAAGAGTGCTCTCCTCCTGGACAGTATAGGAAATCTTGCTGATAAGGTTGTAAGAACTGCCTTAAACTAGATTAGACGAGCTGCGTGAATTGAGCTCACAAAGTTTGTCTTTGAAGTGTCTTTAAAGTGCCCATAACAGCCTTCAAGACCATATAACAGGAAATAACAAGCAGGTTGTTGTTGCAGAGCCATCCAGGACTGATTTGTGTCAGATCTAATGAGGACTTAAAGTTTTCCTCAAAGAATAAACTTTCCCGAGTAGGTTTTTAAGACAAAGTCCTTCAGTACTTTTCTGTGTTTAAATTTGCAGCACATTTTTTGAGTAAGCTGTACTTCTAACTGTCCTACCAAAATCCAAGCGCTGGATTAACCATCAGAACCTCCTTGCTGCCTACTCACTGAGATCCTCACCAACAGTTCAGAAAGTCCTCTCTACACTAATCATGTGTCCTTTTTAAATTCTCATTCCGGTCATTCATGCAAGCAGATGTCAGAGTTGTGTTCTTGTTAGTCATCTTTTGACCCAAGCACAGCTAGTGGAAGGTAATTTCAGATCCAACCTTTCAGACAGCTGAAGGCTCTCCTGGATGTCAGAACTTTGCTCTCGGAGATGGAGAGGCCACTCCACAGCACGTGATGTTTAATAGAAACTTTAATTTCAAAGGTTCATGTGACCTGCTGAGTTTGGTTGGATTGTTTTTAACCCAATATTGGATCTGTTGGTACAGTTATTTGTGTATTTCACATTGTGAGATGTCTTATTCAAGAAATCAAATGATAATTTAAATTAAAATGGTAAATTTACCATTTTACCAACAGCTTCTATAATTCTATAATTTAATTATAGAAGCTTTACATGAATACAAATGGAAAATGATATAAGAGCAGGTCTGATAGCTCGAGTTACACCTGCTTAAAAACTACAGAACGCATCGTGGCGATCGTGGCTCAAGAGTTGGGAGTTCGCCTTGTAATCGGAAGGTTGCTGGTTCAAGCCCCAGCTTGGACAGTCTCGGTCGTTGTGTCCTTGGGCGAGACACTTCACCCGTTGCCTACTGGTGGTGGTCAGAGGGCCCGGTGGTGCCAGTGTCCGGCAGCCTCTGTCAGTGCGCCCCAGGCTACAATGTAGCTGCCATCACCAATGGGTGGATGACTGGTTGTGTAAAGCGCTTTGGGGTCCTTAGGGACTAGAAAAGTGCTATACAAATACAGGCCATTTACCATTTATCTGGTTGTTGCCACAGCTCAGCTGACACAAGGAAAACTGCTGGAGCTCACAATAAAAGACCTTTTGCTGCTGCAAAACTGCCTTTTAAATAAAGTTGTTTAGGTTTGAACGGTGCTCAGCTGCTCGCCTTGTAAAGGCCTGACAGCGGTCCCCGGTGAGCTCCGGACTCCTCGGCCCTCACACAGAGGAACCTGCATGAACCTCATTTGCTCAGGTGTCATTACATAACGCTTCCTGCTAAGTGTTCTTCCAATGAAGCATGACGCACAGGCCTGAAGGTCGCCGCCCACAACATCGCCTACATCCTGTCTGTGTGCCAGGCAGGGAAGCACCAGGGAAACACACACACACACACAGCCATTTTAGCTTCCGCTGGCTGCTGTGGGTTGCCATGGGGACATTTCCATGGCAAATAAGTGAGTTCTCGTCCCCTCCTCCTACTCCCACTCGTCTCTGCATCAGTCTGAGCAGCAGGACAACAGGTTTATGGATGGATGGACAAGAGAAGCAGAAATACTTCATTTCAAAGCATGAAACTATAAACTGAACTCAGAGCTGCTCTGAGCTCCCACACAACCCCTGCAGTTTACATTCAGTTTATCAAGAAGTAACTTTTTCTACACACTGCAGGAGATTTCAGTTTTTAATTGTGATGAAGGGGAATTTTGTCTGGCAGCAGCAGAAACCAGACAGAAAAGGTGAGATTACCAAAATGTGCTGACATGCTGTTGGAGGTGACTGTTGAGATTTGGCACTACAGAAATAAAACTGAACTGAACAGAATTAGACTAACTGTTTGCAGATGCTTCAGAACTTTCTCATTAGCAGCCACTTTAGGCTGGCTCCAGAGGTAAGTCACTTCTCATAGACTCCAATAAACCTTTTCAGTTTCCTTTGTACCCGAGTACAACGATTAAACGCTCACAGCGGCCCAATGCTAGCTAAGCCTTAAAAGTGCACTCAGGCTTTAAGTCACATCACACAACCAAAAAAAAGAAAAGTCCAGGTAAAAGGTTAAACATCAATATTGTTTACTTAGAATTAAACTTTTATTTTTTCTATGAGTAGTCTAAAGTGCTCCAGTCGATGGTCAATTGACTTCTTTCAGGCTCCTGAAGAGGTTCCAGCTCTGGCTTCATCAGTTCCAAAAGCTAAAGCAGAGTCTAAGTTATTAACCTTGGTCAGGGCTGTCACACAGAAGTCCCAACATGCCTAGATCATATAGGTCGAGGAATGGATGGTGCTTAACCCTTTAAGACCTACCATAGAACCAAGTCCGCCAGAGCTTATATTATATTTTTACATGTTGTAGAGCCACTTTTGGGAGCATTTCAAGTTGCTATACACCAATACAACCATTACAGCCTAAATTGTAATAATATGTCTGCATTAAGTGCATAGTAATTACATAAATTGCAAAAAAGTGCAATAAACTACAAAAAAATTGAAAGTCGTTTTTGCTTTTTTAACATATATTTCTAGTTAGAGAAATTTAAGAGGCTTATCCCTCAAAACTGTTAATACAAAAAAGTTGCACAAAATAGTTTCCCACCACAGGAAATTTATTTTGAGTGTCTTCATAGTTTTATTTTTGAAATACACCAATTTTTATAGGAAAAACAGGAAAAACGAAAATAAATATTATACTGCAAATTTGCAAAAAAGCAGCATCAAAATAAACTATTTCCAGCAGTGCAATATGAGTCCTAAGCATCCCAGAAACTATACAGAAAGTCATAAAGTCAAAGATAACTTTTAAAAACATCAGTATAGGCTCATGAGGCCCTGATGGTAAAAAACTACATTTCCGCGGACATGCGATAGTGTCTATTCCAACGTAGGAAGTGTTATGAACAGCTGATCGGATCGGCAAAGCGTGTTTCTGGAATATTATGTTTTTGTTGCTGCAAGTGCTTTTTATGCAGTTTTTGCAAAGCTATATGTGGAAGGAAACCGTGACCGAGGACAAGCTGATGGCATAAGATGTAAGTACAACTCCTCCGGTTTCATATGCAAAAAAAATTATTGCGCTAGCTTACGTGGTTGCAGTGCAGTTACTCTGCTCTCATATCATCTCAATTTAAAATGTGAACATCTGTCTCCTCAAGAGTGTCTCCTCTCTTTTAGGTGTAGATGTGGACCCTACTATGGTGTGTCATGTATCTGTGGTCCTTTGGGTGATCCTATATCCCAACCACTCCTCACTGCATTGCACATCATGCATGACGTTGCTTAGTTTGGGAGTGGATGCTTTTGTCTTGGGATGAACCACTTTGTTATCTGGGAGTGTTGCTGGTTCTGAATTGCAGAAATTCAGGACTCCCGATCAACTTTTAGACCTGAACCCTTTTAGATAAGAGAGAACTTGATAAGGAAGTCCATTTGCCTTTGACTTAAGGTCCTTAGAATCCCATGAACTTGATGACTGAGGACCTACACGTCAAAATTCCATTCAGAAAAACCTGCATTCAGAAACACCCCACTATTGTCATTTAAACATTCACCACTGTACAAAGTATCAGTGCTGCTTTCCTTAGTAGCTTCAGTAAATTCTATTTTCAGAAAGTATTTTTAGATTATCAGAATCCTGGGTGACTTCTTTCTAGAGATTTTAAGAATTTTTAAAAGATTTTAAGAATACTTGACCTCAAACAAATACTTGATTTGAATTCATCCAGGATTTTTGGCAGATGTACCTATGGTTTCAATTTGAAACTGCTAGGTTGCTTCATTCTTGAGTTATCGCATTTACAAAAAATTATGAAATATTGTCATCACATATTTTAAATAACTGCTCTTCTTGTATGTGTCTTTATTTAAAACATAACACACAATAAACAAAGTAACAGTGTGTTTAATCACGAAGCTGCACAGCATCATAAAACTAAACTTCCTGGCAGAACAGTTACCCTACACCGAATTCAAGCCTACAGGTCTACCTAATAAAGCGAACTCTGAGTGTATTTAACTACTTTGCCCTGTTCTTCTCCTCTTCCTCCTCCTTGTTGTATAACAGTGAAGGTCTGGATACGGGTTATGAGCAGGTGGAGGTGACTGAACACCTCCAGGCGTGGAGCTGCTGTGTTTGTCCTGATGATACTCTAAACCCACTGCCTGACGGGGAAAAGACACCACTGTAAACAAGTATTAAAATAAGTGCATTCCCTAATGGCGTGGAGCTCGCTGCCTTTCAGCTGCCACAGGTTTTATAAGGCTCTGCTGTGAGAGTGAAGATGGAACCGAAGTAACGTTAAATTGACAGAAGTGTCTGAAAGCTGCTGTTTCAAGTGGCACTGTGCTGCAAGACAAAGACACTGAAAAAACCATTCTCACCCTTACAAACTCGAGATGTCATTTCAGAGTAACTAAAACCTTTTCAAGAACAACGGGAAAATGTGAAAACCAGGAATGGTATTGATATTCTGAGAATCTGGACTTTGACTAAAGGAATCATCAAAAGATCAGAGCTCTGAAACAAAAAAATGTTTATATTTAATTTGTAACTCCATTTTTTGACTCCATGAGTTTACCATTCAAGCCAGTAATTTCACATTTCTAGTGATTAAGATCTAGTTATCCAGACAGGTTCATTTCTTTATGTTCAGGGTTATGACAGGCAGCACGGTGGATCAGTGGTTACCACTAACGCGTCACAACAAGAAGCTTGGGGCTTGAACCCTGTCAGAACCTCTCTATGTCACACTCGCATGTTTTTTCCCATGGTTGTGCTGGTCCTGGAGATCCAGTTTCTACCTTTATAAAACATGCCATCTTAGCCGAGGACACTCTCCTGAAAAGAGATTTTACTCTCAAGATTTTCACATTGTGTTTAACCTCCTAAGACCCGAAGTCTTCCACGACATGCATTTTTAATTTCTCTTTGATATTTGGGCTCATTGGGGCCCGATGAATGTAAGAACGAAGAATTACCAGATTTTTTTTTACCTTATTTTTGTTATTAAGAAAAATGAGAGCCTCATATGAGGATATTCGTTTAAAATTTTGATAGAACAGTAGCAGCATGATGTTATCGTAAGTGGATATCAGGCCCTTGTAGAGCAAAATTGAGTATTTTGGTCTAAATAACCCAAAATGTGATGCCAGGTCCACATATTGTTACACATGGTTAAATAAACATTAACAAACAAATAATTATCTGAATTGCCTTACTTTTCCTTTAACGACAACAGATTGCAAGTAACCAAAATTCAGCTTCTAAACAAACATCTATGTGGAAGCAGCTCTCCACTCAGTGCTGCAGAGGCAGGATTCACATATGAGTCCCTTCAGTGTTTAACAGTGAGCGTGCCTCGTGTGCTATGTCTGCTGGTCATTGTAGCAACACCACATAACTCACAAGACAAGCTTACAGACTTCAGTTAGAACTAGAAAGCCAAGCTTCCTGTTACTAGCTTTGGTCATTTACGACATTGTGAGTGCTCAGTGCAACAATCAACCTCTGCTTCTCTGAAGATCTCATATCACTCCCGTTTTGGCCTCCCTTCACTGGTTGCCTGTAAGTTTTAGGTTTCTTTTTAAAGTTTTAGTTTTAACCTTTAGGGCCCTACATGGTCAAGCCCCCCCCAGTATATATCTGACCTGCTGAAACCACATTGTTCTTCCCCAGATCTAAGGTCATCAGATCAGAGATTGTTGGTGGCCCCACGCACTCGATTTAAAACTCGTGGTGATCGGGCCTTTTAGGCAGTGGCACCGAGGTTGTGGAATTCTCTCCCACTGGTTTTACGCTCTACAGACTCCATTGATTCTTTTAAAAAGCAGCTGAAGACATTTTTATATGGGCAAGCTTTTAATTAATTTGTTGTATTTTACTGTTTTACATTGTTATTTGTTGTATTTCCATTCTTTTCATTTTTCTTTTTCTTTTTTGTAAAGCACTTTCTGATTTTTATCTGTGAAAAGTGCTATACAAATAAATTTATATTACTTACTTATTTACTCTGACTTTTTTTTCAGAAGTTCTTAAACACTTCAGTTGGAGGAAACTGGACTACATTTTTAGGACCTTGAAGATGTCCCACCACTCATTCACCCTTTCAGTTCTAAGAACTGATGGAGAGTACCACTTATTTAACTTCTAACCAGGTTGTCATGGAGGCAATGCTGCAAGTTGTTGATCAACCATATCATCAGCACTGAGGTCACATGGGTCTCAGTGTAAGTTGGGGTTGAATCACCTGGGAGGGGATCTCAAGACGGGGTTACAGATGGCTGATGGTGTGCAGGGTTCCTACACAGACAAAAACTAAAGTGCATACACCATCCTATTGTATCAGACAGAACCCTGTCCAAATATGATTTGTGAACAGCACTTGGACTACAAGAGGAAACCACAAAGCTTCTGGTACCAAGAATCTTGTTGCCTGTTTGCAGATTCTACAGATTCATATGCTGATATTCTTACTGTGCAGGTATTCGTGCTGGGTATGTTATGTCATTTGTCCCCATTTAGCCAAAAAAAAAAAGTGCAAAGCAGCACGTAAACACCTGTTTCTGGATAACACATCTGCACAGGCAGACTTTCTCACCTTTTCTGCATGTGTTTGGTCAGTGAGTCATGCAGAACGAGTGTGATCTGATTATCATCTTGACTGGACATGACCCGGGATACATCTATGTACTGCATGTTTCCAGGCGCACAGCTGACTGCCGGATGTCAACAGCCTTGGTGAAAAAATATGTGCAGCGCAGGAAGCAACGAGAATGAGCCTATTTTAGGATTTCAAGTGAAAACTGTACATTAGTTACTCGTGGCATCAGCACAGCCCGTGTGTGCATGTTTGTAGTCCTGTTAAATACGAATACTGTCTAATGCTGAGTTAGTGATTCTGGCTTCAGTATAATTGTTGAGCCTACTGTACATTCGATGTTGTGGCTCATCAATAGACGTCAGTGTTGACAGACTGGGCAGTTTACTGGGGTAAAAACATGTGGACATAGCTAGCTTGACATCGACCTTTCGTTTGTAGACTTTAGCTTGTTAACCACATGCTGAGTCATGAGCCAGTGCTCATAAAAAATGCTCCAAAGGCTCCAACACCTCAAACATGGTCCAGAGGTCCAGTTCAGAGACTGAGTTAGTTGAGTTTAAGCCTAGCAGACAGCTAGCGGCTAGTTGGCATCCACCTGTCAGAGACATCCCAAATAATACAAACTTTGAACCTCACTGCAATTTAAACAGGCAACCCAGCTCCCCCCTCACAGTTGTACCAGGCTATAAACATGTTTATTTTTGCTATAAAGTTGGGAATGTTAATATGGGAGTCACTGGGAACTGATTCACTTTTGGACGGAGCTTCAAGTGGACATTAGAGGAACTGCAGCTTTTTCCTGGCTCCTTTATGGCCACTTTCAGCTGTCTCTTGAGAACGTTTGTGGTGTGAGCTCTATTTTATTTGGATGCCAGCGAGCACTAGTTAGCTGCTATCTGTGTGATACAGTTCATTTACCGTGTTGGTGACTTCTGGCACCAAAAACCAAAGATAGCTTCTGTCAAACTGCAAAAGTTAACGATTCAAAAGTGTCTCCTAGTGACAGCTCTGTGTATCCATACATTTTTGCTATACAGTATAAGGTTTGAAGGCACTTTTGCTTCATTTGACAAATGTCACAACCTATCAAGATCAACCTCAGCTTAGTCCACACTCCCCAACAGTTTTGCCCAAATTTGGACTTTCTGACACCTGATTGGCTCCTGGTAAAATATTTATCACTGTGTGAGGTGAACACACAGTCTGAATGAATCTATATCAGTAAGCTCTTCAATGATGTCGGTAACTGCACACAAAGTTCAGAGTGTGTGTGGAAATAGTCTTGTGCTAACAGTATGTGTGTGTGTGTGTGTGTGTGTGTGTGTGTGTGTGTGTGTGTGCGCCCACGTGTATGAGCAGATGGGGGGAATACCATGGCACTGTTATCTGAGATGGTTGATATGAGTGTGTGTATGTGTGTGTGTCTTTAACCCATGATATCAGAGTGGAGTTATGCAAAGCGCTGATTCATAATTCACATGTCTGAGTGTTGGATGGCTGCAGGCTCCACCATTGTTTCCACTGCAGCGAACACACACACAGTCAGGACACGGAACTCACACTCTCCTCCTTGACCTTCTCCATGGTGCAAGCAGGCAGCTGCCCCTGCAGTGGCGGTGGGGAAACCCCGTTCTGGTCCATGGCAACAAACAGCTTCCCGTTGATGTTTAGAGTCGGATAAAAAACCTGGAAACACAAAAATCACAGAAGCATAACTACAGTGCCCCAGGAGGGACAAAATATTGTAAAGAAAAAACTCCATAAAGTGGAAAAAAACAGAAGAATCTCTCGGTTTATAGATACATTTACAATTTGTGAAGAAAAGAAATTAGAATTTAATTATGTGATTAGATTAATATGGTGTATGGTACAGCCTGAAGAAGTCACTTGGATGAGCGATGGAATGTTTCTCCCAACGTTTCCGAAAACATTTCGCCCAGATGAACAGAATCAACTTTCTGGGAAGAACTACAATAATCTGAGAGATAAAAATGCTTCATTAAAAGGCTCTCATTGCCACACATGATCTGTTACGCTCACCTGGGAGCTCCGGCTGGCCGTGCTGTAGGTGCTCGGCCTCCGTTTGGGCCACGGTTGGGGCAGGATGCCGCTGAAGGTTCCTCCGCTGTAGGTTCGACTACCGACGCCCTCCACCACGTCGCCCGGTACGCTGTACTCATCATCGGCCATCTCTCCCTCCGACCCTCGGCTCCTCAGTCGGAAGTTGAAGATGGAGGAGACCTGACTGCTTCTCCGCGTCCTTGTGGAAAAGGAGCGTGCGAGGAGTGGGTGGAGCGGCTGGAGGAGGAGGGGGGAGTAAAGTAAAGTTTTGCACCGAAGATAAACAATATTAAATCAGATCTTTCTCCACTGACCTTTCCACCATCAGTCAAGTCCACCTGCAGAAGCTTCTCCTCAGATAGGTTCGCCTCCACGTCCCCCACGCCCATTAGCGCCTGGCTCCGCCTTCGCTCCTCAAAGCTGTCCATTGGTTGGCCGAAAGGAGAGAGGTCTGGTGACATCAACGAGTCAGAGTCGGTAGCTTTTTGGGTGGCACCCTGATGAAAGAATTAATAATTAATACTCATATATTAATACATTTTCATTCATAAATGAGAATAAAGGACAGAAGGTGAAACAGAAGCCATGAAAACACTTATTTAAACACTCATTAGTTCACCTTTGTTGCTGTATTATTTTCACTGAAACACAGCAGTAACTGAGTTGGATTTATATCATTTATTTTACTTATAATTCCTGTACAGAGGACCAAAGCTGCAAAAATAAAAATAATCCATTAATGTGACTCTTAAAAGAGCAATATTAAAAAAAGATATCACTGATTTATTAACAATGACATTAAACTGATATTTGCTTTCACTTGTGTGTTTATTTGTAAATATTTACCTTTTTTTAAGGATATTATTTTATCTCCTATTTGGTTTATGAATCGTCTCAGTTTACAAAAAAACACTCTTTTGCTTTTAAAATTTGACTCGATTAATTTTAAAATGAGATTCGTTTTCCCTTATTATGATGATTATTGTTATTATTTTTGCACAAACTAAGGAAGTACATATAAATACTTATATAAAAGTAAAAACACTGACATTTTCATTTTGTATGTATGATTAATCATGCAAATGATTAAAACAGCCAACTTTTCCAGTGAGTAATATACATTTTAATTTCCATTAAAAAAAAACTGGAAATTGAAAAGTATTATACAAAAAAATAAAGGAAAACAATACAAACAAACAAACAACCCCACAAGGCAAAACCTTTGCTGACTATTTTCTCAATATTTATTTGTTAATCATCATATGATTGTAACCTTCTTCTCTGTATTATTGTTGGGTCTACCTTACAACGTAAAGCGCCTCGAGGCGACTGTTGTTGTGATTTGGGGCTGTATAAATAAAATTGAATTGAATTAATTCATTAGATATTTTGGCAGTTTCTGACCTCCACAGTCCTACACCGCACCACATGCTGGATAATCGAGCACATCAGATCATCAGTTACCTGTTGCTCTTTCTTCAGTATCTCCATAGCTTGCTGAAACTCCCGCTCTTTCTGGCAGGCCTCGGCGATGGTCGCCTGGTTCTGCTCCTCGTACGCCATGGCGACGACGGCCAAGATGAGGTTGACCAGGTAGAAGGAGCCCAGGAAAATCACCACCACGAAAAACACCATGTAGGTCTTACCGGCCGAACGCAGCGTCTGAGGACGCACACGTGGAAAACGTTATGGCGGGAATAAAATCGATACTGACTGAAGTGCAACATTAAAAGTGAAGCAACACGGCTAATAAAACCCAGCTGGTTACAACAAGAAATATGCTTCATTTCACAGAGTGGTCAAAGTAAAGAACAGTGGCTCACAGATCCTTTGTTCACTGTGTGGAAAGTGAACACATGCCCACTGCATGTAGTATTATTAAACATAGTTACAGTGATGCACTGAGGACACCAAAGTTTCACAGAAAATTCTTTTTATGCATTTTTATCCTGCCTGCAGTTTCTGCCCATGGTTGCACTGATATGACATCACAATTGTGAGAAGGCCAATCAAATTCTGGATAAGGGACAGTGCCACCCCCGGCCCCGCCTTTAGCCTCAGCCCTGAGTCTGACGCCAAACTTGTGTCAGAATGACACAATGTCAGGATGAGAACACGCTGAATTAGACACAGTCTAGATGTCTGTGTAGGCTCTTAGCCCCAGTCTAGATTAGACACTGGAAGAAGAGACACTTTATAAACTTCAATCCAGGTTTTCTCTGACTTTAACTGATCGATTGGTCATAAGGCTTACCTGGTGGTAGAGGTTTTCCCAGTAGTCTTGCGTCATCAGACGAAACAGGGACAGAAAGGCCCACCCAAAGGTGTCAAAGCTGGTGTAGCCATAGTTGGGGTTTCTTCCTGCCTTCAGACAGACAAACCCGTCCGGACACTTTCTGCAGCACAGACACAGAAACATAACGTGACTCTTAAAAGCTGTTTCACTTATTATCAGCAGAAATTTTTACATATAAATATTTTTTGTGGATGTTCAGGATTTCGTTTTGAGGACTTTGGAGTTGCCAATCATGATGTGATCGGGGGTGGGCGGTTATGTAACTGTAACTACTGTTTCTCTGAAATGTGTGATTTTGGGAAATCTAACACCACTGGTTTGTGCAGAAAGTAGGTGTAGGGACATTTTGAAAGCTGAGACAGTTCAGAGGATTCAAAAACACCGTCTGTGTGTCTCTCTGCCGTCTTTCCATCCGTCTTTCTATTAATTCTGTGCAAAAAACAAGAAACCAAAAAAACGCTCTGTTTCCTCATCGGTGTTTACGACCGAAGGCTTGTTATGGTCGTGCGATTGGGACCCGCCCACACGTGTCGCCGCAGAGACGGGGCAGATAGCACCGGGAAGGCATTCATCATAATTGATATTCCACATTCATATCCCGTCACATTCATCGCCGCCCACGCGGTCACATCTGAACCGCTGATGCGCAGCAGTCCCATGGGTGGCGTGCTGGTCAGTGGAGGGAAGGCTGCTGCTGCCCACAGCAGCTTACAGCGGGACAGACACTGAGACCAGATGATTAGAAATTATTAAGTAGGAGGGAAAAGGTCAGAGGTACAGAAACCTGAACATATCCCTTCATATCGCTGATGATTAAACGAGGCACGCCGGGGACTAATCATGCAAAACTCAAAAACAAGTATTCATTCAGATTTTAGGTAAAGTGACTCTGCTGTGACTCAGAACTGAACAAAGTTACTTTTTTGGCCTTTATTATGCAATCAGACAGAAGAGGTTTGCAATCAAAACAATAAATCAAAGAGCAAAGCTGCAGACACCACACAGAAATATTAGAGGGTGAGCCCAGAAGTTTGATTAGACAGCCGACAACCACGAGCGTTTGAGATGTTACAACCATCAGCCACATATAAGGCGGTCTTCAGATCCTAGGCAATTCAACCCCAACTCACGCCTTGACCCATGTGACTGAGTCACACGACGGTGGGTCGGCTCAATGCCTCTCAGGACCACCTCTAAGGTTAAAGGCCCACTAAACACTAAACTAGGGTCCGCTTGCGTCACTGAAACGTAAATGACATTATCAGACAGAGGGTCTGCCTGTGTTTTGTGATTGCACGGACTTGTCCACTGAGAATTTACATTATAATGCATCAACTACACGTGCACCCAAGCAGTGGACTTCTGTCAGGTTTCCAGCTGTCTGTGTTTGCAGCCAAGTACTTTCCAGGATTAAGGCCTGATTTAGACTTCCTGTAGAGCCTGAGACATAACCTATATAAGTAGCAAACACTGTGGCCAGCATTTATGCTGGTACGGATGCTCTATGTGTTAATTTTATTGACATTAGTCCAATAGTTTGAGTCCTTATAATAATGCTATGACTATTATTTTTAAACCCTGAAGCGTAAATTCAAAGACTGAGCAGAAAAGTATCTGGACATGCACAGAAGGAATCAACGCTATTGAACAGGCCAATCGCAATAGCTGCAGGTCGCATTGACACAGCGTAGGGATGAGCTGAGACGTGAAACGTAACTATGCACCTAACACCAACAAGACCAGCTGTCTTCAATTCAAGGACAACATTCACAGTCTTCTGTATTTTATGCTATACAGTATATTAGTCATCTAAACAATAATTCATTCAAAACAATGCCAGCAGCTACAAGCTGACAGACTGATGCGGATGCAGAGTGACAGATCACTTGAGATCACAATAGAGACACACAAGTATTTCCACACACAGCTCAGATCCACAGTCAGAATGTTGTATGCTGATTCATATTAATGTTTTCACTAAACACGCATAAAATGATCGGTGAACAGATAAAACACGGTGCACAACAAACAGCATTAAAACGATCCAGTTATTTAAAAGAAAAGATTTAATTCTCTGGAGCCAACGGACACATCACCACGTCCGAGTCACGTGAGAGATTTAAGACGACCTAGCTGTGAGATGCAGCCTCGCTGGGTCTCCGTTTCAACCTGTGTTGAAAGTTCAAACTTCACATTTTATACCAGTTTTTAATCCTAACGCCATCCATCCATGTCTGCACATACCAGCTGTTTGTATGCCCACATTCAAAAACAGAATAAATAAATACATAAATAAAAAAATGAGGCCACTTTCAGTTGGTTAACAAAGAGTTACCAGAGCAGGTGCTCTGCATACTTCATCTGGAAGGTTTCTTATGCCAGATGCACAAAACCCCAAATGCCAGGGCCCAGTGTTTTTTTTTTCTAGACATACAATTTGTCCTCAAGAAAAGGCAAAATCTTTGGGTCCTTTCTGGGCTCAGATGGAGGTCAGCAGATTTTTGGAGGATATATGATGGTACGATCCACAGATTAGAGTGAAACAGACTGTCTTGTGCAAATGTTCAACAACTGGAGCATAAATTCTGTCACAATGCCCTAAATAATTCATTCATTCATGTCAAAAAATGTAGATTGTTCACTTTTAAACCGAAGAACCAAACCGTGTTCAGAAGTTGAAGACGTGTCACACCTGTGGGTTTGTTACCTGGTACAGAAGTGGAGGAGTTATGATGCATGCAGGCGAGCGTGGCATTAGCAGAATCACGACCACCACGCCATCAGCAAAGCTCTGGTTGAACAAAGCTCTGAGTCACAGAGGAGCTTCAAGCTGAGTCACAGAAAAGACTGCCGCTGTGCAGAAGCTATCTGGGGAATCAAACCGACAACCACACGGTCACAAGCCCACTGCGGTGACCCGGCCTGGCTGGCGCCGCCCCCGCTGGGCCGCTGCCACCACAGCTGGGATGCTTTTGAGTAGCGGCTGCCGCTGACTCATCGCCGGCCAACCCGCCTGTATGTGTTATCGCCTTACTCCCCAACATTTGGTGAGTGCTGGTGATGGTAATTCATTAAGGACACGTGTAAATAAACGATCCAGTTACATAAGGTTTACATAATGCAGCTGGGAGCGCTTCTACTTCTGCACAAAAAAGACAATACTGTAGTTTAAAAATCATCCATAACAAACGAAAAAACACTTACGCAACGTAGATAATGGCAACTAATGCATTTCAACATGACTGCCAGTAACATCTGAATTTATTAAAGTTGATTTGCTGCATGAGTTTACAGGAAGAGCCCGTTACAGGTTAACAAAAAAGGCAGCAATTGTGGTTTATAGCTGGTAAATGATGGAGAAATTAATAAAGCATTACAGTTTAATGCAGCAGATAGGACGCCTGAGTCCTAAATATTTACACAAACCAGCGTGAGTCATCACACTGCAGTGAAAACATGCTGTATTGACCCACGCCAGGCTGTAATTGGTCAGTAATTATTACAGTCTCCACAACCGACGCGGGCCCATTTTCAAAAGCTTTTTCTTAACAGCTCCTAATTTTAAATTTGGCCTTTTTTTCCTTTGCCTTTTATAACTTTGAACATCATCTTCATCTGCATCATCATCATCATCTGCATGTCAAGCCTTCACAGTCCAACACATACATGCTACTTAGGTTCTTGTTTCAGGTTCTGTGTTAGGGGCGATCACGGCTCAAGAGTTGGGAGTTCGCCTTGTAATCGGAAGGTTGCCGGTTCGAGCCCCGACTCCGACAGTCTCGGTCGTTGTGTCCTTGGGCAAGACACTTCACCCGTTGCCTACTGGTGGTGGTCAGAAGGCCCGGTGGCGCCAGTGTTCGGCAGCCTCGCCTCTGTCAGTGCGCCCCAGGGTGGCTGTAGCTACAATGTAGCTGCCATCACCAGTGTGTGAATGGGTGGATGACTGGATGTGTAAAGCGCTTTGGGGTCCTTAGGGACGAGTAAAGCGCTATATAAATACAGGCCATTTATCCGCCTGATTGCAAAATTCTTAACTCAGCACAGATTCAAACCTGTAAAGTTCAGCAGCTGATCTCACAATCACTGATATTTCACATTTAATTTTCTGTCATTAAACTAACACAATACACACTTTCCAAGGTTCAACTAATAGATGCAGGCTCCCTCCCAGAGCCCTGGCATAGACCTTTCTAAACATAATCCATAATCACTTTAAAATATAGATCATGCATTAAAATAAAAAAACAAACAAACAAACAACAACCACAAATGACTTGAAAAAATCTATTTTTTAACAGGAATTATGCTAATTATCAGTCGTAGCTGTTATGATTTGTCTAAAAACCCAGCACAGCTTTGCGGGGGTCTAAAAACTCCTCGAGCTCGGTCCTTTAAGTCAGCGGTCCCCAACCCCCTGGGCCTCGGACCGGTACCGGTCCGTGAGTCGTTTGGTACCGGGCAGCGAGAGTTGAGGCTCAGGTGTGAAATGTATAGTTTTCAGGGTTTTTATCGGTTTTCAGCGTTATTTTGTTATCGTTTTTATCGTTTACTCGGTTTTCCTGGGTCTTTTCACGTGTGTTATGAATAAATCTTCTTTTTTTCAGTACCGGTACTAGTTTTATTTTGTTGTATTTATCTGCGACACTTTAAAGGCCGGTCCATCAAAATATTGTCGGGCATAAACCGGTACGTGGCGCAAAAAAGGTTGGAGACCGCTGCTTTAAGTGCTTTAAATGTGCAGGACTGTGGCTCTGTGAACATGGACTCTCAGGAGTGGAGCTCAGAATGACGGATGCTTGTCTGATCTGTGACAGCATGTAAACATCTTTGCCATCTTCAACCAGGGAGAAAATGTGAGCAACACCATTTATGTGAGTCCTAATAAGTGATGAGGTCATTTATTTGGGTGGATTTCAGCTTCAAAACAAATCAGATCAAAACAGATCACTGATAATGTTACAGCAGCTTTTACCAGACAATCCCTCAGATCAGCACTTATGCTAAAGGCGACTGGACTTATTTTTCTGTTAGATCTGTTTCTTGAAGAAGTTGAAGCAGTTCCTTGATCTAAATGTGACACATGTGAAGAACATGCAGACACTGCGAAATAAAGGCCTCAGCTGTCAAGTGGACTTGAACCACGGCCCTTCTTGCTATGATGCAACTGCGCTAACCACCACACGACCGCGCCACGTGAGTTCTCTCTGGTACTCCGGCTTCCTCCCACAAGCATGTCCGGCAGGTTAAGTGGTGATTCTAAACTGGTCGCATGTTTGGATGCGAGTCTGAATGGTTGTCTCTCTGCATGTAATGGGTGTACCCCGCCTCCCGCCCTGCGACAGCTGGGATAACTCCAGCCTAACCACAGCCCTGAACTCGACAAGTAGAAGAAAGTGGATCTTTGTATATGCAAGCCTGGGCTCACCCTGAGTTTCATTGATTCTTTTTTAAATCAGTTAGACGAACACTTATGCAAGAGACTTTTAAGAAGTATTATTGTAGAAAGAGGGAATGCATGAGTGCAAGCAGGCTGTCGTATGCGAGAGCTAAAGCGGTATATTCTAATGTGTGTCGTTTTTAAAAGCCGGCCACACATTACAGTAAGATTTGTTGAGTCCCACATTGCTCCACACAAATATCTCTCTGTCTCACTTTTGATTTGTTGGGATCTGGTTAACGTATTTTCACCATTACAGATGCATTACAGAGTAAATGAAGTGACTTCTCATGCTGAGAACAGAGCCCAACAGAAAAAAACAGCAATAATCTAACAGAAAAAGCTACAAGAGTAACCGTCTACACCAACATCACTGCAACACAAATCTGTGTCGGTGCAATAAAAAGATGCAAACGAGGCTGATAATCCAGACATCAGAGTAAGGAACCAGACGGAGGGACCAACTGATTGCAAACCTCTGATCTAAGTACTTGAAAACAAAGTGGCTTGACTAAAAGTTAAAGACATCCAGTCGCCTTCTTTTCCAGACTGCCACGACCTGCATGACCGAGAACACACACGGACATGCTGTACTAACAGCAGCAATCCATTTAAATTTAAATAACACACTACAGAGCCAACCAGCGCTGACACGTTTCAGCTTACAGTAACAGAAATGTTCATGTAATCGAGAGTCTTCAATGAGGGAAAAAGCAGTGGCAGTCACCGCGGCATGTGTCATACGTATACCTGACATGATAGCACAGAGCTGAGCTGCTTGTCTGAACGCTGGTGCCAACCCTTACTGTTAACATAGCTAACACCTCTAACTGGCAGCTGATTTTAGACTGGCAGCACAGTGATGTAACACGATAACGAAGCTATATGGAGCTGCTGCTACAAACATTACGGTAACAGCGATCGATGCTGATTGAGTGAAAACGAGCTCACGGCGATGACGTTACAGTAACAGAAACTTACAGTGGCTGAGGACAAAATTCTGATCTGCTGACACACACACACACACACAAAACACGACTAACTGGTCATGCAAAACCAGTCATCATGATGCCAGTTTGACTGACACCAACAGTGAACGAGGCCACTCAGTCTAACACACACACACACACACACTCAGCGATGTGATGTGTGTCATTCTTCCACTTCCATCCATCCATCTCATGGCAAGTGAGTCAACATGGTGGCATGCGAGTGGGGAGAGTGGCTGTGAAGTGTGTGTGATGGACTGACTTAGTGTGTGTGCGTCTGTGTGTTCAAGGGGCTGAAGGACATAAAAAAGTGTGTGTGAGAGGTTTGGGAAATGTAGACAGGAGGTCCTGCGTGGTGTATAGACTGTGTGTGTGTGTGTGTGTGTGTGTGTGTGTGTGTGTGTGTGTGTGTGTGTGTGTGTGAGGTGTCAGAGTGTGAGAGCTGGCAGTTATCTCTCACACACACCTCTGTCTGTGTTAATGGAGGGACGCCACTTCAGACCCCCCCAACTCACACCAAAGGGAGGCCCCCCCTCTGTCCAGCACTTTACACACTTACATCACACACACACACACACACACACACACACACACACACACACACACTAAAAAGCAAAAGACAGTCTGCTGGTGTGGCAACACAAAGATTCAAACACTCGTGTGCCAAATTTAGGTTCAGTTGGAGAATCGAGCATCTTCATTCTTCACAGCTCAGCGTGCAGATCAGCCACGTTTGATAGAAAATTAAAGTTAGCTCATTTGAGACCTGACTCAGCAATAAGTCCTTCAAGTCAGGGATCTTCTAACGTGTCCGGCACATAAATGGTGTGTTTGCAATCGCGTGTTTACACTTGTTACTCTAAGTACACACAGTTACACAGAACTATGGCTGCATGACGTGTACTACAAGTACCCAACAGGGGTGTTTCCAGGAGTTTTCAATCAAGGCACAGGAATTTTGTAAGTTAGAAAACCGGTCTGCAAGCCAATATTTTCAAGCTCATGTGTAGTCCTGTGTCCTACTTCAGATTTATTATGTGTAAACTGGAATTGTATAAGAATTTAAACATAATCTATTTATGAATAAGAATTATAATTCTACCAGAGTAGTGCAATAGATCACAGGTTGTTCACTGAATTATCTTTATAGTACCTAAGAGTAAAAATACTCATGTGAAATGACACTTTTCAGAATCATATACAGAACATGATATCATTGGATTATAATAACGATCTATTGATGTGTATAACTCTTTGATGGTTTCAGTTACTTATATCCTGATCGGTAGCTGGATCTCTAAGATTATGATTTATTTCAGAATAATAAGTCATTAAAACTAAAAATAAATAGTATTCAGTACAAAGTGCAACAACTGAACTCAAATAATAAATTGGCAGCATTATCAGTAATAAAAAAGAGAAAAGTATAAAAGAAGTGCATGAAATCTGAGTACAGTACATGCACTGATACATTGCCACAGTCTTATCTGTGCTCTCGTGCAATGGTACTTTAGTCTAGTGGGGAGGGTGGAGTGGGGGTGGAGGGTTGTATAGTCATAACAGTCAGAAAGGTGAGTGTGGACATTGGACACTTTGAACCCTCAATGGTTGCCATCCCCACTGTGGAGTGGAGGGGGAGGAAAAGGAAGCCGCTACAATCAGCCATATTATTACAGATGAATCTGCTGAGCAGTATATAACTTTAGCCCACTCGCCGGTCATGTAATTTCCACATCCACTGAGTGTGCGCTCGTTTTCCCTTCAGCTGCGTAGCCGGCAGCTGTTTCCATTGATTATATTTAACAAACAAATGCGATTGTCATTTCCAGTAAGTGAACAATTTGCCGTGACACAGCCTTGACTACTCAGATGTCATGCACTACACCAGCCAGTACAGACAGTGAGCTTAGTGTATTAATGGAAGCAACCGATGGGGGTTCACTGAAAAAGTATAGAAGGAAAAAAATCCTTGTATGAACCCACTACACCAACCAAATCTAATAAAATACACTTAAAAGATTAGAAAGACTCTACTGGAATAAAAGTTTTAAAAATACAATTCATTCTTTCCAGAATCACTTCTCCTCTGGCTTGCAGTGCTGTTAGACATTTGTGTGTGAACAGGAAAGTTTTAGAGGTGTGGCTAAAGGAAACATCGGCCTAGAGATGTTCAAAGCACCAAGAAATAAACTGTCAAAATCAAAATACCTATAAGAAGACGCGATGACTCAAACAAATGTACAAGCTTAGTTTTGAGGAGGGATTTCCTTTACTCTCACCAACCACATCAACTATGGAGCTAGTTAGCATCACAACTGAGACGAGAGGGGTTAATGTTGACTTTGTCATCACAGGCAGGTGAAAGCTGCCTTCTGCACGGTTATTCTGTTGGCAGGTGTAATAAAAGCAGGCAAACAAATACTTGTTCAGCTTCTTTCTTCATAGTTTTTTTAAATCTTTGCATTATTTTGTGTTGCAACTGCTTTTATGCAGCAGTTTTCGTGGCTCTGTGCCACATGTGACTAAATCTGGAGCTCTTAGTTTCATGTTGGATTCATTGTTAGATATGATAAGGATTCTAACCAATGTTCCTTCTAATGTTTCATGTGTCTGAGCGAACCCTTGGACACTGTGAGCGACATCAGACGTGTGTGTCAGGGCTCTGTGTGCGGGCAGGCAGAGATGAGGATCCAAATGCAGGACTCGGAAAACTGAATGCAACTCAAAAACCTCAGCTTTATTGCTGGCAAGAAAACAAAACATGACGTGAGGACTGAACACTGAGACCAAAGAACACACAGGCATAATCTGATGGTACAACACGACACAGAGCATGGGAAAACACAGGGCTTATATACACAGGATAGTAATGAGGGAATCGGCAACAGGAGGGAGACACAGCTGGGAGAGATCAGGGCTAACGAGACAGGGGGAACAAAGCTGCACACATTAACATAAGACAAAGACTTTCACAATAAAACAGGAAACATGAATCACAACTCAGAGACACGGACTCAACACAGAGAGACAGAAAATGACACATGGAACTGAACTATACATGAAACCACAATTCCTAAAACATGGATAACAGAAACATGAAACTCTAATAATAATCACAACCACAACAAGAGAACAAGAAAACCATCCATGATGCAAAATTACACCAAAACATAATAAACTCAAAATTCTGGGTCCAACAGACCCAGAACCGTGACAGTACCCCCCCTCTAAGGGCTGGCTCCCGACAGCCCTAAACAAAAAAGCACAAAGCACCAGGCCAGGGTGGGCGGAGGGGGCCAAGGATGGAGGGACAGAGACCAAACAAAAAACAAGGAGCACCAGAGTCTAAAAATGCAGGAAAGCACATCAAAAACAAAAACCAGAGCTCAACAAGAGTCCACGAAAAGTTCAGGGGGTCGACCGTGAAGACGGCAACAACAGAAACACGTTGGGGGGCCGACCCGGAGGTTGCCGGCACAAGAGTCCATAAGTCAAACGGTCCGGGGGCCGACCAGGTGGGTGGCATAGGTGACAGAGCTGGCGTGGAGGCCGGCCGTGCGGAAAGCAACGGCGGCGGCGCAGGCAAAACCAATCAGGAGGCCGACCACTTGGAAGACAGTGGCGGCCACTGAGCAGGTCCGGAGGTCGGCCGCGATGCCAGCGGCGGCGACGAACTCTTTCCGGAGGCCATCCCCGAAGGTCATGATGCCAACTTAGAGGCCCGGAAAAAGGCCGGCAGAGGCGAGGCGGAACGGGTCGAGCTGGCTCTGACGGCGGTGTGGCAACCGCAGGACCAGACGAAGGCGAGGCAGGACCAGACGAAGGCGAGGCAGGACCAGACGAAGGCGAGGCAGGACCAGAAGAAGGCGAAGGCGGAGCTGAAGCAGGACCAGAAAAAGGCGAAGGCGGAGCTGAAGCAGGACCAGAAAAAGGCGAAGGCGGAGCTGAAGCAGGACCAGAGGCAATTGGGACCCCTGGCTGAGGGTGAAGATGAGTGGCTGACTTAGCAGATGACAACGCTAATGTTTCCTCCACTAACTGAGCTACTGACTGGGTTATGGACTGTAACAAAGCTTGCAGAAAATCCGATTGTGGTAACGACGGAACTATGGATAGCGGGGGTGAAGACTGAGCTATGGGTGACTGAGCTTGAGGTGAAAGTGGTGGTGGAGTTGGTGACTGAGCTACAGGCGGCTGCTGAGCAGAAAATACTGGAAACTTAGCTGGGAACTGCCATAAAGGTTGTAGTGATGGTGGTTGTGATGGTGACTGAGCTAATCCTCCTGAGCCTTCTGAACACGAGAAAAAACTGCTGGAAGGGCTCACCTGAGCCTCCAGCTGACACAGGAACAGGTGCCGGCACCAGCTGAACATCAACCCCTCCCACCCGAGGAACTAAAACGGGTGGAGGGGAACGCTGGGCCCGAGCTACCCTAGGAGCAGAAACAGGAGAGAGAAGCTCAGGAATGGTCTCAAAATGCCCAATATTGCCAACTGGGTCTGGGCATATAGTCTTAGCAGAGTGGGCAACCTCAGAAACATTCAACTGGGACACAGAACAGTCACTGGGAAGAGCCACAGTCTTAATAGATTGTAGAGAGGTGCAACTAGAGTCCTTAAATGTCCTTGGGGAACAGACAGCCTCTTCCTTCAGAGAGCCTGAGTTACAGCCTGCAATCTCTGTCCCTACCAACTGCCTGTGCCCCTTGCTGAAAAGTACATGGCTGAAAGGCTGGCTTAGAAACATTAACCACCTCCCTTTCAGCTGACTTGAAAACAGAACTTGAAGCCTCTGGAAATTTCACAGCAGCTCGAACATTTCTCCCAGATTTAAGTGGAGTAGTCTTGGTCATTTTAACACTGGGTTCAGATTGTGCAGAATGAAAACAGGTTCTTAAATCCTCAGAGCAGGGGTTCACAGGGTTAACAAACACAGACTCAACTACCTTTAAGTTAGTAGATTTAGATCCACTTGCATGGCAGGTAGTCTTCAGAATCTTAGGGGTGGATTTATTGCTTGTTACGTTCATGAGGTCAGGAGGAGCATGAGAAAGACTGTCTTTGTTGCTCACCACTGCCGACTGTCCAGAGGAAGCGGAGCGACGGCTGCGTGAGCGTCGCTCACTCTGGGAAGAGGGAGGTAAGCCAGACTGCGAATCCTCCTGCAGACTGGGCCGAAAGTCTTTCGGTGGGCCGGGCTGGGACGAAGAGGCGGGAAGTTTGTGTAGCTCTGAACGTGGAAGTCCCAAAAACAAAGCAAAGAATTGCAGTGGAGTGAGCCCAGTGTCTTCCACCACATAATTCTTCTTTCGTCGCTGCTTGCCCCTCCTGCAGGGCCTTAATTCTGAGAGCAGCGGTGGAGTGACACCAGAAAACTGAGGAGCTACTGCCGTCGAGAGAGAGCGCTTGGCCCCTCGCATCCCTGACGGAACAGCTGATGGAACGGCGGTAGCCATCGCAGTTTGGAAGCTGCGGGGCCCACCCAGAGCCAAACGAGACCCATCGAATGGTGACTCGTGCTCCCAGGCACACCTAGCCCCCTGCCTCTCCCTCTCCTTGAGGAAGGTGGAAACTGCGGGTCGCCGATACCATACGGAGTCTGCTGGATCCATTACTGGTCACGTCGTTCTGTCAGGGCTCTGTGTGCGGGCAGGCAGAGATGAGGATCCAAATGCAAGACTCGGAAAACTGAATGCAACTCAAAAACCTCAGCTTTATTGCTGGCAAGAAAACAAAACATGAAGTGAGGACTGAACACTGAGACCAAAAAACACACAGGCATAATCTGATGGTAGGACACAACACCGAGCATGGGAAAACACAGGGCTTATATACACAGGGTAGTAACGGGGGAATCGGCAACAGGAGGGAGACACAGCTGGGAGAGATCAGGGCTAACGAGACAGGGGGAACAAAGCTGCACACATTAACATAAGACAAAGACTTTCACAATAAAACAGGAAACATGAATCACAACTCAGAGACACGGACTCAACACAGAGAGACAGAAAATGACACATGGAACTGAACTATACATGAAACCACAATTCCTAAAACATGGATAACAGAAACATGAAACTCTAATAATAATAATAATCACAACCACAACAAGAGAACAAGAAAACAATCCATGATGCAAAATTAAACCAAAACATAATAAACTCAAAATACTGGGTCCAACGGACCCAGAACCGTGACAGTGTGCACTGTGGTCACGCCAGCATCGAATCCATCCAAGTTACATGTTTATTAAAATAATCAAATTACAGCATTTACATTTATGTTAGACTACTTTTAAGTAACTGCTTTAGCCCACTTACAATGAGAAGAAATCTTGTTCATGACCTGTGTAGGATGTTAACACTATTGGAAGTAAATATATATATATATATTTTTTATAAAGCTCTGACTGTATTATGAGTCTGTGGTCTGGGAGAGAGTCTGTAACTCTGCAAAATACAGGATATAATGACCAATGTTGGGCAATTTAATTATGTAGTTACTTCTTCAAAAAAGTTACTGAGTTATGCAAACAACAAAGTTTTTGCAGCTGTTTACCTAAAAATGCAGCCAAGGTGTTTTTTAAATAAACATTTCAAACTATTTACAGAACAATCAGCTGTTCTGCATCAAATCTGATGCCACACAAATTATTTGTGCCACTCCAAAAAATAATTTGTGTCCACTATGAGATGAAGGAGAACAACAGCCTGATACCTGCAGGCCTGACAGCAGCAGATGTGTCACTGCTGTAACACCTGTAACACTCAGCAGTCGCCTCATTGTTCTGACACACACAACAACACTATTGACTACACTACACACTAACTACACAAGATTATCGCTAAACGTCGCAAATCTTTCACATCTCAAAACACGCCATCACTCCTAAAACTTTCCCCTTCCTAAACAACTAAATGCCATGTTGCCATATCATTTTTGATTGGTCAACATGGTACATTTTTCCACCAATAGGAAAGGGCGGGGTTTTTTTGGTTTCGTCTTTGCTCACAGGCTTTCAATCGTTTTCCTTATAAAGTAAATATATTATATATATATTATAAAGACAGCATTCAGGAAGAAAACCAAACATTGCAGATATTTTTTTATCATAACTCTGGTTTTACGTGGCCGATCAACACAATTTAAAAACTGGTATAAAGTTCACACGTTTCCCGTCAGTTGTTCCGTCTGTCCTGCTCACATCTCCAATGGTTGTACACGTTGTCATTAACGTGGCTTCACTCCACATCAGCCGCTTTGCTCGCTAAAACACCGGTGTCGGCACATAAGGACGCTGTCATAGCCTGTCAACGACATTGATTAGCTGCGTATATACAAATGTGAATCGCATTATTGGCTGCACTATGGGATAATGTGGCATCGTTCTGATCCCATACTGGAGCAGCCAGTCACTGACTAACACTGCAGAACAGAATTGTTAAAGTTTTCATTTTAATTTCAATTCAGGTTAGATTTTTTTTTTTGTGCACAACGCAGATTTTCTGTGTGCAGAGACCATGCCAGCAGTGCGCAATCGCGCACGCGCGCAGCTTAGAGGGAACATTGATTCTAACTGTGAAAGCTCTTTCTCCTGAACATAGAAAAGTGGAACTCAGTGGGTCTCTGGTCTCCAGACAGATGCTGAGTCATGACATTCTTACAAGCGTTGGGTGGACTGAGAAGCCCTCTTTTTAACTCCGCCCACCTCCGAAATAGAGGGTGTCATTACATGTATACAAAATGCAATTATTACTAAATTAAGATGTTTCTCTACACAGATACTCAGTCCACTGAATACACAGTTTGTTTCCCGGTGTCATAGCAACTGTTCTTATTCTGTTACTAAATTCTGATTGTGACCTTTTCCTAAATGAGCTGCACTCACTTTAAACCAGTGAGATGGATAATCGGGGACTGCATCAGTTCATGCTGAGGCCACAAAGCCAGAGTCAACCACCTCATGTATTCAGTTGGTGAATTTGATACAAGAGGCAAGATTTAAGCTGCTTAACCTGCCTGTGAGTCTTGTTGCTGCATCTGTAAGCCCCTTTGCAACCCACTCCCACCCAAGTTTCTCCTTTTTATGCCTTTTCTGACTAAATGCCATATCTCTTATCTCTGTTACATTATGAAATCTGTCATGTGCAACGAAAAAAGAATTTCAGAAGTCACTAATAGCAAGATGGTGATTGAGAGCTCAGTTGTGAGGGACTAAAGTGCATTGACCATGCAAACATCAATAGACAAAAAAGCAGAGAGACAGAGAGGTGGACAGACTGACACACTTAGTCAAAGACAAACATGCACGCAGGCTGGGCTGTTCTAGGAGACATCCTGGGGATTTCTGTGTGTGTGCATTCACTTCATGTTCCCCCCACATTCCACTCTGTTCTCTATGACCTCAAACACACACACGCACACACACACACCTCTAATTATAACACTCAGGTAAACTCCAGTTCAGGAGGAAGAGAGTACTTAGCATTGCTATAGCAACCGTATCCTAGTTCTGGTTGCTGGGGGAGACTGTTTCGTGCCACCTCTGTTGGGAGACAGAAAGACCATGTCTTCATGTGTGTGTCTTTACGTGTTTCATGATCCTGGCATGTTCAAACCTTGGTAACATGCTGGAAGTTGCTTCAGTCTCTGGGTCCTCAGAGCCTCAACAACTGACTGTATGATGAATAAATATATAATAAAAAATTAATAACTATACATCATTTTGATTAATCAACTCTTAGAGTGAATAAGATCACATGACTTGAAGTGACATCAGTGCAGGTCATCATACAGCCATCAAAATCCATTTGAAATATCTTATTGCCTACAATCTATTGTCAATGTGCAGAAATGCAATACAATGTAACTTAATGTTTGATGATCTAATCTCATGATACCCTTATGTAATCTAGTCTTTGACATTGTCTAATTGAATGTACCCTAATCAAATTTATTCCAACTTAATCTAATTAATTTAATATAATCTCATGTAATCTAATCTAGGAAATTCTATATTATTCTAGCATTGTAGAGTATATTTTATCTAATCCACTCCAATTTAGTCATTTCTCTCCTCGTCTTTCAAGGACGGCTTTCATTAGGTTGAGAATATGTGAGTATTGGCAACAGGAGAACAACCTTAAACTCCCTCCTTAAACACATAAAACATCACAGAGGGGATTTCAGAGGTCCCACCTCTGCTAGACCAGATGAATTACACTGGAGGGTGAAGGGATTTGCAGGTTCTGAAGTTTTGAAGCGGTCTACATTAACTTAAGGTCAGCGTTGTGCTCTCAGTGTTTCCATGAGATGGGCTGAGAAAATCCCCGCAGCTCTGATTGTGTTTTAATTTCTCATCAGTGACACAGCAGCTCTTGAAATAGCAGCTAAACTATGGAGGCGGGTCGCCTAGCAGTTAGCATCACAGCACAGACCGGCCTGGCTCCGAACCAGCGCTTTGATCACAGCCGAACGGTTACTGCATGTGCGTGTGTGTGTGTGTGTGTGTGTGTGTGTGCGTGGCACTTTGATCACCACATTTGGTCACATTAATAACAGAGTCGTCTCCAATGTGTTATCATTAGAACATCTAAACCATCCTGATTACCAGGCACTCACAAGGACACACATGCAGTGTTGTGTTCTGCTGATGCACTCAGGCCGGCCTGATCCTGATGGACTTGTTCACAGTAACCAAGAAAAATATTCATCAGCACTCCCGCTGGAGTCGGCATGTTAAACAGGGAACCGCTGAAGAGAAACATGAAGCTCAACAAGCATAAATTCAGCACCGTTTTACTGTGTGCTGCTCCAAAGAGAGTCAATTTCAGGGTGTGATTTCATGTTCCTTACCCCCTTAAAACAACCAAATTGATAATTCACAGACATAAAGAAATCCTTAAGCTGTGCAAGCTCCAATTCTGTTTTCAGAATAAGCTGACTGACACAGTCAGGCCAAAATTTACCATCTGCAGCTGCTAAGCAGAAACAAAAACCAAAGCTTTGTGTAAATGTAAAGCTAGATGCAAAAATGAGCAAAAGCTTTCTTTATACTATTCAAAAAGTCAAGAGGGAAAACAAAAAGTAAAAAACAACTCTACTAATAATGTAAAACTGTTTGCTTATTTAGTCATTAAGAAACATTATTTATGTAGCACATTTAAAATGAAAGTGCTTTCCAAAATAAACAAAAATAAAAAGGCAGAAGAAGTGTTGCTAAAACTCTGTCTACACACATTCAGACTATTCATATAAAACTACTGATGTTTCTGAAAGCTTGACTAAAATGACTGGATTTAAAAACAGTCACAGCTGATGCTCATCTGATCGTTCCAGAACAAGCAACAGCAAAGGCACGACCCTGTTTCTAAATGAGCTCTGGCTGTGAGATGCTCATCGGGAAGCAGACCTTAAAGACTCTGAGGGATGCAGCATTTCTACCACATATGGTAGGTGCTGCATCCCTCAAGGCCATTTAAGGCTTTAAATACATACAGTACTGACTGTGCACCGCACTTACAGTCCTTGCACTTACAGTCCCTGTAAGTGCAGGGCGGTGCACACTGGCAAAAGCAGTTTCTGTGTTTTGGCCTGGTCAGTAATTTCGCAGTGGCATTTTGAACTAACTGTAAACGAGTGAGTGATCATTGTTTGTCTATCCTCAAACCACAAAATTTACAGGAGTTTTACAAAAAGTTGGGGTGCGTGCATAGCTGGTGCAGTTTAATGTAAATTCTCCATGGATAAATCTGCACAGTCACAAGAAACAGTCAAGCTCATCAACATCCAAACAAAGTCTGATGGCAAGATTTACATCATGAGACCCCAGAAGACCTTTGCAGACTCGTGGGCTGCCAATGTTTAAGGTTCAGAACACAGATTCTAACATCAGTGGGTGTTGATTGGTGGGTACATCCATCTGTGCTTGATACTCTTGGTGGTGAACTTCACTGTTGCACCTTTGCCTGTTCAAGCCGACTTTTCAACCAATCAGCATTTAGTCTATACATAACACCACTGATGGCAGGCTTGGTCCCTGCAGAGATTGGTTGTTGGAATATTTCTGCGCTATAGGTCACATGATGGTAAAAAGAAAAAAATGGAATAAATAGATGCAGCTTCATCTTCTCTAATGGCCAGCAGGGCCAGTGGTATAGAAGTCTCGGAAAAAATTGTTTTTGGCTCATTGGATTGATTCTGATGAGTTTCTGTTCAAGTGTCAAGTCTTACTGAATACACAGACACACAGAGAGGGACTGAAGTTGAACTTTGGATGCAAATAGAAATGAAACTTATCTTACATGTTATGTCCTTCGTTTGTCAAAATCTTAATGTGCCATTGACATCAACTTTGTTTTAGTTTGATTATGTTCACGGGGAAAAGGCAGCTTTTTACTTTTGCTTGGTTCAGCAGGCTCGGGGTCGACTTTCCATCGTGGAAAATGCCAGCGTTCTATTTATTTCAGTGAAGAGCTTTTCATGCCAAAGAGTGTAAAAGCTGCAGTGGAGGGCATCTTTAGTCTGCAGGAAAAGTGTCAGGCACATCTGAAAGGGAATAAAGGCTACTTAACCTTTTCTGGACTGTCTCACATCTCATTATCTTCAGCAAAACATTGTCCAACTTTGCTTTAAGGCTCTTCTGTGTGTTCTACATTTGCGTTAGGAGGTTCTCGTCCCTTTCACCGATGGCAGAATCTCATATATAGCTTTAGTGATGCATGCAGCTGTAATATCCCGCAGTTTAAGAGTCTAATCAGCAGTCGACTTTGAACCCATCTGTGATCAGTCAACTGTGTTTTCACTATAGTCCATATGTCAGCATTATATAATATTCAAGTATCTGAAAGTTGCTTGTTTTCTTTACATTTTAAAATTACCTTTATTAGTTCATCTTTGGCAGATGCCTGAACCTCCTGGCTCCTTTGGCTGTTGAGGAGGAGCAGATCTACGACTTACAACCTCAATGTCATAGAGCAAGGCTAACAATGCAGCAAAAATGAGGTTAAAGGGATGAAATCCAGTTTAATGGAGCTCTATCCAACCATCGCATTTTTCAGTTCATCCCAACCGCTTCAAATTTGCCTGGTGTTGTAATGCTGTACAATGAAAGAGCAGTTCTGATGTTTTGGGCTACAAGCTGATGTGCTCCACTCTGTGTGTAAGGGGGAAAGAGACACACACTCCCAAAAGTCTTTAAAGGGAATGGAAAACCATGTATAGATCTTACAAAACTGAATGCCTCCGCTGTTATAATAATGAAACTGCTTTTGTAAATTTGTAGAAGAAAAAAATCAGGGTTGCTTTCTCTGGGAGTGTCATTGGTTACATGAAGAAACTTCTGCCCATCTGCTCTTTGCCTCACTCAACAACCACTTCAGACTTTGTTTGCGTGCTGCCTGGGATTTAAGTAAGTACAATGCAGGTACTAATATAATTTGGATGAACCAATCTCATATTTTGCTATAAGTTGTTCTTTGTGCTGTCTCCCTACAGCTACATTACTCACAGTGAGGCTGCTGGGCCGATGACAGCTCTTGGTAACTTGCTGTGTGGCCCAATGATATAACACATATAGCATTTAGCAGGACAGAGCAAGATCAAGAAAGCATTTCTGTTCAGTTTCAACTTTTCTATTTCAGTCATGACACCAAACGTTTTTTACACTGACAAACACAGCTGGTGTCAAGAAATGTCACGGCACTAATGACTAAAAAACCAGCACGTAAATCATAGTTACCAACAAATAGCACCATGTCTTCACACAGACTACACGTGCTGTTCTGCTTTATATAGTGAGGCCCTCAATTGCATGTTCTCGCTCTAAAATTCTTCAGGGGTTCTCAAAAGAGAACCCAAACAATAACCCTGATCCTGACCGAAACCTGACTTACTAGCTCGAAATTTAAATCTATCCCTCAAACAGACCTGTCAATGTGTCAAACATTGGAAACCTTTGATATTTTAAAAGTCTTTTTTACATTTATACTATATTTATATTATATTTTAATATTTTATATACTTTTATTATATTTAATATGATGTGTTTAGAGACTTGTGTACATTTTAGCTACAAAAACTAGGCTTGGGCATTGAGGGAAGACTTAAACATGAAGACATTAGGAATACTAGTTCAAACAGTCTGGTGTTAACAATATACAGATACAGAGATATAGATACAGATATTGATATAGATATCTGAGTAATGAGCTGATAGGGAGATTTTGTATGTCGAAGTTTTTTCCATTAACTGTTTTAATATAAAGGTTTAACATTGTGTGATTTGAATGGTGTTTACTTTCCCCAGCTCTGGTTTCACCGAGGGACCTCAGTCCTCTACATGTATTTTGAAAGAGAGGAGCAGCCTGACAACTGCTCTCGGCTGCTGTAAAATCCCTGTGAAACGAGCTCTCAAGTGGCTCATTACTTAGCTATGTGTGTTGGTATGGGAAGAAGTCGTGTTGGCTTTGATTCAGACACTTGTTGGCGTTCCTCGAGAATACTGCAGAGTGCTAAGTCATGTTCATTTCACCAGCTGCGTCCGAATGATTTATAGCGGCGAGGGATAATGTGACGCTACAGAAATAGAGCCTGAGGGGGCGTCGGGGACGGCGTCTCAGCGGTACGGGGAGCCCACTGTGGAAGGAAGCCGTGGGTTTGAGATCAGCGCTGGATCTGGCTGTCAGTCCCACTGTGGATCAACTCTCACTCCAGAGAAACTTGTGAGAACTCACTTCACTCTTCTTATCTCTGCTCTTCTTCTTTACACATACTTCTCAGACTTCTCCGTCTTTTTTGACCTGCTGGCTTAATTTTTCCTTTTTCCCCACTCTTTAAATATCTTCCTTTAATTTTGGTTTTTAATGAAAGAATCTGATGTACAAGTGCATTTGTCAAACACATTATGATGGAACTGACAAGCAAAGCTGTTAATGTCTCAGGTTTGTACACATTGCAGTATCGGATGTTGTGAAATTGTTGGTTTAAATGGCGATAATGCTGTGAATGTAATGATGTCCACTGGAACATGACAGCTGGACTTTATGTTTTATATACATGGTGGTTAAGTGATGTGGAGGCGGAGGAAACTTTATTACAACAGCATCATTACAGGGAACATGTTTGAAATCTTCAACAATTGTCCAACTAGAGAGAAGCAGACTGTTGCCTGGTGGCCCTAAAATAGACATTCAAGTAATACTTTGAGAAAATTATGCCATCATGTGTCAGAAACATCATCTCACTTGATATAGATAAGCATCAAGTTGCATACTGACTAAACTGCTCTACAGAAGAAGCCTCTGCACACTGAGACATCCAGCAGTACAAACCGTTACATGAGGATGCTATTAGTGGACTTCAGTTCTGGATTTAGCACCATCGCGCCCTACAAACTGGTCAACAAAATGCAGCCTAGGGTTAATAATTACCTGTGCTTGTGATGGCAGATTGTGAAATAGTCACAACTTCAAATGTATTGATTCGTCCAGCAGGAGGGCAGATTTCAGACAACAGTCAGGAGACAGCCTACTGGTTTGAAACAGTTTAAGGGTGACGATCTGAAGCTTAACATTTCTAAGGCAGAAAATCACCACTGATTTCAACGGAGTGAAAGGGAGAGAACGCCTCCTCTTAAATATAAACAGAGAAGCAGTGGAAAATTAAAGCTTATTGCAGTGTATATATCAAACTGACCTCCAATACTTCCAACACAAAAACTTTACTTCCTTAAAAAGCTGAAACTGGCCCAGCTCCCACAGGGACTGCTGGTCCAGTTCTATGGGAACATAGAGAGGATTTTCACCAACACTGGCAGCCAGCTGCATATCTGCTGGAAGGAGAGGCCTGCATCATTCCCAGACTTTGGCACCATCTATGCCAGCCGAGTGAGGAAGACGGCCAGCAGCAGTATTTTTAAAGACACTGCTGTCCCTGGCCACTACCTGTTCAAGCCACTGCCATCTGGCAGGTGGTTCAGGGCATTCAAAGCTCACGACAACAGTCTGAAGAGCAGAGTTTTCCTGAGGGTGTCACCTCCATCACACTCCTCTCTACCTCCCGGTCAAAGAACTGATTTTAAGGACTAGAATATGATCACACCAACTTGAAATGAATTGTATTTGCATTTAATAAATTTCTTTTTTCATTTTGGTGAGAGACACCACATATCTCCTTGTACCTCAGTATCTTTACAGTAAAGACTATTGAGCTTCAGATTTGAGGAGCAGATTTGTTGCATTCAGAATGAACACCGAGCTTGGCAAGTGTCAATGATAAAGATAAAAAATTATTAACTTTTTATCTTGTATACAATGAAATCAGCACTGAAAAAAACAGTCTTACAAATATTTCTTGCAGCCAAGAAATTTAAGCTCTGAATAACTGATTTTAAACTTTAAAATAAATGTAAATACATTGTTATTTTTTTAAAGTAATTTGAATGAATACATGAGTAGAAACAAGAAATGTAGGTGCTTCCACACAGATGCACCACCTAATAAAATTAAAGACTTAACATGCATTAATGCTCTGCGTTAGGTATGAAAATACTGAGCAGGCCAGGTTAATTTAGATTTTATTTGGGGGTTTTTCTCCCATTGCTTCCAAAGGTACAGATTTCAGATATTGTTCCCCCCCAACAAAAAATATCATCATAAAAAGGATTGAAATTACTTAGTCATTTGCATCACTGGGAATTTTATAATGTTTTTCTAACAAAGCATGGTCTTTTCTTATTCAGCAGTTAGTCTTTTTAGTGCTGTCAGCATTAATCTTGTTAAAATGACCTTAACACCATGGTGTCAACACGTTAACGAGCTGCGCTAACGCGTTGACGCCGTCCAGCTCCACACATGGGGCAATCCATGGTAACTCGTTAACGGAGATTTGCCGCGTTAATGCAGTTATGGCGTTAACGTCATTTTAACGAGATTAACGCTGACAGCACTATGTTTTGTTTTATATGATATGAATATCAATTATAAGTTCAGGATAATTTTCACTATAGGTGTGACCACACACCCATTGTGTTGTGAACTAAATCAGCAGCTCCTCAGCATCAAATCCCGGACGAGCCCCCAAACAGAACATAGTTCATTAGCTGGAAGTAACCAAAAACCACCAACATAGTGCTGGAAGGATGGCGCAGGGGCAAAGATTGACAACACCTAGCTCTTATACTCTCCAGAAAGAATGCCTGGTGCTCTCGGCTGGGCTGATGAAGTCTACCTACTGGGAACCTATGACACAACACAAGAGACAAATAGTGGGAAACAAAGGGTAGGTCCAGTCAAAGTAGGAAGGTCATCACAACAATCTTGTGCAGCTGGAAAAGCTAAAACAATATAGCAGGAGGTCTTTTTATTGCTCTCTGCAACGTGTTTACCAGCATGGTAACAAAAACTGTTCAAACACGATTGGACTTTGACACATCAGACTACGTAGCTAAAGAAAAGACAACCAGAAGACTTCAGGTCCCAAAAATCCAATCGCATGGCTACAAATTCTTCCTGTTTATTTGCAGAATTACCTAACACACTACTAACACTTGGTTAGTAAATTTATCACATCCTTGGCAGTTTGTAAATGAAAAGCTTTGCTTTACATTAAAGATTCTCAGGGACAGCTCATTTAATTGTGACAATCCACTTTCCCTTGACTGCAAAACTTTTAAAATTCAGTTTTAGGCTTTTAGTTTGACAAGATTTCAGGTAAAAATTTCTAAAATTGACAAACAACAATCTCACAGATCCATTAAAACAATTGGCTACATTTCTTGTACTTTTATCTGTGGATAGCAACATTTTCACTAATCTAATGAAGTTCTTTAACTTAAACCTTGGTCAGAACTTCGCATCATAAAGCTGCATTTACACCCATTTACGTGAAATCTTTCCAAAGTCTCCAGAGAGGATACGGGCCCGTCTGATATCAAGTAATGGAAAATTTTGTGTCTTCCTGTCGCTAAACCATAAATCCACTATGAGGTGTTATCTGACCAGAGTATCAAGTGATGGAGGATAATTTCAGCTTCAGTCAGACACATCAACACAGTCTGCTTTATTTTATCTGTATTTATTCTTTCCTGCTGGCCATATGCCTCTGTAGTCACATCACTTGGCCAGGCATGAGACGATATCGATCAGAGCTCATGCACAGTGTATGGCCACCATCTGCTCCCACATGTCAACAGTGTCCACGCATTCCATGTCAATAAACCTATTTATCAATAAATATTCATTTCTCTGAGAGCACTTCCTCCTTGGTCTCCAGGGTGGACTTTGTCATATTTAATTTTTCATGCAGACTCCATAATTTCACTAGAATCAGCTCTGCAGCAGTCAGACTGTTTACTCACACTGTTACATACACAACAACGAAAGGCAGATTACTGTATCTTAGTGTTTTTGTTTTACGACTTTTGGAAAGTAAAGCTTTGACTTTGATCGGGTTTAAGGAGAAAACTGTTTTAACAAAGGTTATGGTTTGGGAAATCTCAAATAGATGTGCACACATACATAAAAGGTTGGAAAAGGTTAAGATTTCTGGTAAGAGAACCTTTCTGGTTCCCATTTGTAGCCCAAGTTCGATTGACAAATTTGTTATTTTATTATTGATTTTATCTCTATTACTTTTCATTTATTTTCTAATTGCTCTTGATTTAATTGAATCCTGTTTTACTTAAGCCAGAGCTTCCCAAAGTGTGGGGCCCGCCCCCTACGGGGGGCGCAGTATGAAAAGGGGAAAAAAGACCCAAAAGGGGGGGGGGCGCGAACATTTTTCTGGTAAAACAAAGGGGGGCCTAGCAAAAAAGTTTGGGAACCACTGACTTAAGCCATGAATTGTTTTTAAAAATCTTTATGTCAAGTTTATGTTATCGTCTTGGAAGTCATCTGTTAAGACCTCAGACTCCAATAAGCGTGATTGAAATATTATTTTTGCGCTGCACACTGGATATGTGGAAGGTAACAGAACACAACCTAAAATGTCAAAATAATATAACTTCAAGCTAATAAAAGATGTAGTTGTAAACTGCTTTGTGTTATTGTGTATTATGTTATGAACGGTATATGCAGTGTTTAGACTGGTAGGCGGGCCTGTGGCAGTTTTGTGTCTCGGGTCTGCAGTGATGATAATCCATCCACCTTCAGAGGCCATCAGGAGACTCGATGATGGGTTGCTAGACTTCCCCTCTCAAGAGAACCTTCACTCTCTCAGATATACACTGTTAGGTGT
Source organism: Simochromis diagramma (assembly GCF_900408965.1). Classification (NCBI taxonomy): domain Eukaryota; kingdom Metazoa; phylum Chordata; class Actinopteri; order Cichliformes; family Cichlidae; genus Simochromis; species Simochromis diagramma. The sequence goes on from NW_024387319.1 coordinate 1,096,011, forward strand.
AACTGTTGCTGTTCTTTGTCAAATCTCTTGCATACAATATAATAAAGCCTCTTTAATACAACAGTTCAGTTAAGATTTTTGTGGAGCGACTGTATTTATGGTTAAATTAATCTGTTCTGGCCACAAAGCAAATTCAGCTCCACTTATGCTGCTACAACCACAGTGGAGACACTTAATTAACAACTGCTTCTCCTCCTAATGACAAAAAAGACACAACTCACTCTTTATCGCTTGTTTTCTGCCAAGCTTTACATTTGTTCATAATTATTTGGTGGTAGAGAGGCAGAGGAGGATGAATAAACTGGATCAAATTAAAAGCCAGCTACTTACAGACAACACTCAGTTATAAGAACAACCCACACTGGAAGAATAAAATGAACTTTATTGATCCCTAAGGGCAGAATTAGGTCAAGGCAGCAGTGGAAACACAGGCGTAGGCTGAAGAACCAGGCGAGATGGAGTCAAAGAACATTAATTAAAATACAATACCAAGAAAAATATGACCTACTGGGATGGAAACGGCAATAACACTGCTGGGATTTCTGCAGACTTTCTTTGAAAAAGGCATTTTTTCTTCCAAGAAGTGACCAACAGCACACAGTCCAAACACAAAAGGACAGGTGACACCTGAGCTGAGCACAAATAAAACTGTCAGCAGACAGCTGCGTGTGAACACACCCACCGGATGAAAAACAGCATCAGAGTCGACACCGTGACCTTCTCTTCCAGCCTACGTTCAACTCCCTCAGACAAGATAATGCCGACCATCTTGATCATGACCCCTCATGTCAGCTGTGCTGATGGACCAAACCCTCCCACCACACACACACTGAATCATGGGTAACCAGAGGACAAACAAGAAAAAAGGGACAGCGATAGCAGCTCTCCTTACTCAGGGAGAAGTTGGGTTTTGTAGGATTGTGAGTGTGTATGGTATAACTCAAACAAAGAAACCTAAAACCACAGGTGGCATCAAATTTGTGCTTTGAATGTGATGTTCCAGCTGTGATTGCGTCTGATAATACATTTCATACATTTTCTTGCTTATCTAAAATGGCTTTGGAAACATGTGCTTAGGTGTGTGCAATCAGAGCCTGCTCAGATAAGCTCAGTAGATTACAAACGGACTAGAAATGGAAGCTACAAAATCTACATAACTATATCCTCCTGAGAACTGAGGAAAACTTTTGCATGATTTCCTTCCTCTTTGGAGCTAAAAGAGGCCACCCAAACACATTTTATATAAATGGAAAGCCCAGGATGTCCTCTGTTTAGTACACCAGGACCAGGAGTAGGGGTAGCTCAAATAAGTTAAAAGATATAGACCAAAAACAAATACATAAATGAATACGGAGGATATGCAGATATTAGTTTATAGAGAGAAGAAATTAATGATAATTTAAATTCTAGTTCACTTCAATTCAGTTCATTTAAACAGCGCCAAATCAAAAACAAACAACAGTTGCCTCAAGTCGCTTTATAAGATAAGGATGAAAACTCTACAATAATACAGAGAAAACGGGGCAAATGCTTTGGCAACAGTGGGGAGGAAGACCTTGTTTTGAACAGGAAGAACCCTCCAGCACAAAGAGGCTCACAGACAGGCGGCCATCGGCCATGTCTGGTTGGGGTAAGGGGAGTAAGGCAGGATAAAAACAACACTGAAGGACCACTTAATTTAACACACAATTTAATTATCTACTTGTGTCTCTATGTTTGAAATTCAACATGCTTTCCACCGAGAATGAATCTCAAATTTTAAAACTGTCAAATAAAGCTCGTCAGATATCGCCACAAACAACACATTTTAGCAACCAAGGATATTCAGGGCACACTCAGCCAGCTCTCACGGGCACTGGGAAAAATCCCCAGTGGCAAGACATTTTAATTCAGTTGGCCATGATGTGTTAAGTTAAGTTTCTAAGGTGTAGAAACCTTTTCTTTAAAAAAAATTGGTTCTTCAGCCTCATTTTAAATACCCAACCTTTAAGTAAAGTACATGAACCTGTTACATGAAAGTCAGTCAAAGTCTTCCTGTAATAAGTCTCCTGGACACGACTCTAAAGTACAAAGGTGTAGATGCTAAAGTCCAGTTGGACTAAACACATGAAATAACCATTTACAACCATCAAAAAGGCAGTTAGGCTACGTTCACACTGCAGGCAAAAGCGCATTAAATCAGATTTTTTTGACCCTATGCGACCCATCTATCCCATCATGGTGTGACAGTGTGAACGGCACAAATCCGATATTTTTAAATCCGATCTGGGTCACTTTCGTATGTGGTGCTGAATCCGATAAATATCTGATGTTTTAGAAAGCGACTGCTGTTTGATGGTCATATCGCATTAAATCCGTCTTTTACGTCACTGACACAAGACAGACGCCAATTATCAGCGCCGGAGAAGACATCGTGAACGCTTCCTGGACATCCAGGGTAGATGTCAGTGAAACTGTTGGGAAGACAACGTTGGAGAAACGTGAACATTTTATTTGTACTGTATAATCTGCAGATTCTGACAGAAATCTGCAGCTATCCTTTGAAGCACCGCTCCTCTAAAACAGCAATAAGGATCATTATTAGGTTATTTACATTATTATGTAAATAACCTAATAACTTAAAGCAAAAACTGGGAAACGTGAAGTCTGAAGTTTTTTTATTAAGGGCCATCAGTCAAACAATAGTTTGCTCTGGGTCTGAACAGAGCGCGTTGTGTGTGAAGTCTTCTTTTGCGCATGCGGGCCGCTTTGAGCGTTCACACTGGAGCGCGTTTGCTGTCGCATTTTAATTGTAGTGTGAACAAGCAGACAAAAAAATCGGATTTGATCAAAAAATTGGAATTGAGCTTTAAGACCTGCAGAGTGAACGTAGCCTAAGACCCCCACAGCATCTAATAGTACTTTAGAGGCTACGCTGAAGGAGCAAAAACATAAGCACATGTATCACATGTTACCAACCACCACAACACCTGCGAAGAACCACAGCAGCACCGGCCACATTAGGCAACGTAAATATCCTGTTAGTGCTGAGAACAAACTGAGGGAACAAATGTTCGTCACTTCCTTCCATAATCTACGATAGTCATATTTCACACAGCGCTAAGATTTCTGGGCGACAAAGCAACACACATTTGATTGTTTATAAATATGACAGATAGAAAGTTATTTTTATAAAAAGAACCACAACTGGACGATAAGCCTGGTATCAAAATAAAAGGAGCTTTCATATGTGCTATAACTTATTTGATGGTTAAATAAAACAATGACAAAAGTCATTTTGGTTTTAGATCCTGTACTTACAGAGTTAGGAGGGCTGAAAAATATCTGGAAAATTAGTTTAAAGCGGTCCAAGTTCGGAGTACTTCGATATATAACTTCGATACTATAACTGTGAATACTCATAGTATTAAGATAAAACATTACATTTTATTTAATATACTTTATATCAAAGAGGCAGTGCTACACCCTAAACATAATTACAAATTAAGTTGTCCAATGAAGTGTCCAAAAAATGTCTTTAAATATCTCATAACTGAGGATTTTTACAGCTTATAGTGACATGAAGCGGAGGAGAGGCTGTAGCTGTGGCTGGTGAGCTAGTTATAACCTTTTTATAAGAGCACAGCATACATTAAATATAGTTTTTTTTCATAAATACAATCCACGTTGCATTAATCGGACCAATATTTTGGGAGTGGAAGAAGAAGCAGTAATAATAGTTTATTTGCTTTGTATCCAACGCAGATCAAACAGTTCTGCTGCACAGATAAAGGAGCGGGTTTCATCAAAGTTCTTTTTCTTTGTACCGAGGAACTGAGAGTGCTTTAGTGCTGCCTCTTATCAGCACACACACACACACACAAAGACACACTCTCTCAGTTATCTCCCCGTGGACCAGCGTTTAGGTGGTGGAAGCCTCTTTTGTGTCTTTGGCTAAACATTGGACAGATGTCACATTCACAGCCTCCCGGAGAGCTCATAACTCAAACCAAACACACCCACAGCAGACGGAGGGAGGCAGAAACACACACTCACACGGGCACTCAGACAAAATCAACCTGCATTCTGAAAACTGTTCTCAATACTGTACTTGAGTTATTGATCAGTGCAGCTTTTAACATAATGTTTTAACCATTTATATCAGAAAGAGAGTGCACTGAGAGCTTTATGGCATGTGCAACATTCAGTCACTCTCTCACACACACACACACACGCACACACAGGTGAAGATGGAGGTGTATCACCAATTGCCAACAAACACACACAGATGCAGAGTTGGAAATGCATCGGCAGAAATTAATGCTAAACTAATTTAATGGAACACACAGAGTTGTGCGGCAGAGACATGGCTACCACCAGCAGTGAACGCTAGGCTAATGGAATGATGAATATCAGCTATATGACGCAGTGTATTCCAGGAAATTCAACCCCCCCGGCAGCTATTTCCTCAGACTTGGGTCAAGCCATATTTCTCGCTAACTGCTCCGATGACAGCAGAGTCTCTCTAAGAGGAAGCTGGGTCAATGATGATTAAAGCCATACACCTCCACCTTTTGAATTTGCTTTTGTGTTTTCTGGTCACATTATGGGGCAAATAAGAGGCTCGAGCTGTTTTCAAGGTTTAATGAGAAAACAGCTTCTCGCCACAGCTGGATTTTCTTATTGGGGACTGCAGGCACGTGAGGCTGAAGTAGATCTGAGTTTCTCATTGGGCAGAATAACATCCAGGTATTTTTTTTAACACTTACTGGATTTCCTCCTCTTCTGCTACCTTCTCCAGCTCTTCTGCAGATGATACCGAGTGACCTCAGAGACATATTCTCTCCAGTGTGCCCTGCATCTTCCCCGAGCTTCCACCAATCTGTTAATGCTTCAAAAACCTCAAGATTAACAATGGCTAACACTGAGCAGTGCTGATTTTCTAACACTGGAAAATAACTCAAAATGTTAGAAATATTCCAGTGTTAGAAAATCAGCACTGCTCAGTGTTAGTCTTATCTTACTGTTAATCTTACAATACACTGTACTAGGTTAATTTTAACACATTATTAACACTAGTGTCATAACTCAGTGTTAATTTAACACTGGAGATTTTGCTGTGTACCAACACGTATTCCTATTAATGTGTGTTAACGACAAACAAAAGGACTTTTTTGGATAATTCACTGAAATCCCCCAAATCATATTCTTATAGCAAACAGTAAGAGCTCTCACTAATGTCGACTTAGATGTCAGATTAGATTTGATCTGAGGAGACTATACACCTGAGATGTGACATTTTGTTCCTGTCCAAAAGCAAAAAAAAGACCAAACGTCCCTGTTATGGCCCTGGCCATGGCTGTATCCCAATTCAGGGTCTGCAGCCTTAAAGTACGCATTTCAAGGCCGATTACATCACAGCGGCGCGCCGAAGGCTGTCCCAATTCAAAGGCTGCTCGAAATGCGGCCCTGAAATGCGTCCTTCATTTCCCTGAATTTTAAGGCTGTGGCAGTGTAGACTTCGTGGCCCAACATATCCCAGAATGCATAGCGTGGCGGTGGGTGTGGATAAATTTGCAGAAAAAAACGGCGGATGAGGGGCGGCCGAAGAGTAAACTTTAAGTACTGAATATTATGTCACTTATTTATGTGCAAATGTTTAATAACGAAGAACATTAAAACATTACTGTTGGCCACATGTCGGCAAAGTTATGTGACATTAGTGACGTTTGTACTAACTTGGTTTTAAAGTCTTTACTTTAAAATATACGCTGTTCAATAGCTGAGCTTAATCTTACAGAGAATGATCAAAGCTCATGTAGAAACAAACAAATGAACAAAAGATTTTCTCCTTCATCTCTGTCAAACAAAGCTGTATGACACGTTTCCAGTGGTTAGTATCATGGTTGCTAGGCAACCTGGGCAGCGCGACGGAGGCTAGACCGTCCCATTTCACAAGCCTCGCACTTCCGGCCTTAGCGGTCTTTGAGTACGCGGCCCTTGAGGATCGTTGAGGCTGCGTACTTTAAGGCTGCAGACCCTGAATTGGGATACAGCCCATAATGTGCTTTGGTGGCTGTTTCTTGTTCTGTGTCTTTAAGTCTCTGCAGGTCCCTGATTGGATAAGCTGACGGCTGCTGATTGGTCCCCTATTCATGCAGTTGCTTTCAAAATTCCTCACCAGCAGTTGTCCTGGGGCAGCAGCAGACCTGACCCTGGCCTCCAAACGCTGTGATATTTGTGATTCTCGTGACCTATTGAGCTTGTATATAGTGTGTAAATTAGCCTTCACTTGTAAATAGCACCTTGTAAATAGTCACTGAAGCCGAAGGGGCGAGCTGCCCTGTTGTTTTCTGTATTGTTTCCTCCTGTTTATTCAGTTAGGGAGTTAGGCATAGCATTTGTCTTTTGTTTGTTCTTTTCATCACGTAGGGTTTAGGTAGCACCTCCTTGACTGATTAAGCTGGTTTTGTTTGTTATTTTGGCCTTTGTTCACCCCGGAGTCACGCTTCAGTTTAGACAATAAACCACTGTTCACGAAGAAATTGGTTTTCCCTCTGTGTAGGGTTTTGGGGACCAGGGCGGGGTCAATCCTTTTCAACTCTGTTATGTTCCTGTACCCCTAGAATGGGGCGTAACAGTCCCTTTTTGTTCTTGACTATGAATCCTGGGAAGTGGAAGAATAGCCGTGGCTGAAGTCTTCACCACAGTTACCCGTATTGCATTTCTAAAGAGGAACATGTCAAGCTGTAATGATCAATGTATTGTACATTTTTAAATGTCATTTTTAGCACGAATCCCAAAATTGGGCTTATGTTGGCGCTCCATCCGTGAAACCAAAGGGATTTATTGTTTCTTGTAGTGTACATTTCTTTATTTCATCTGTGTCATATCTTTAAAATCAAATGTGTCATCATAGTAACTGAAGATGGTGAAGAAGAAAAGGTCAGAGTCTTATCTTGCAAGTTGTCTCCTCTGCTCACGAGCTTTGGTTGGCGACCAAAACAATGAGATCACCACCACAATCAGCCAAGATTTCCTTCCTTCCCGATGAGTCTCTGTTCACCCTTAGAGAGGAGGTGAGGAGCTCTGAGCTCTGAGCAGATTGCCGTTCCTTCGTGTTCCAAAGCAGTCTGTTAAACCTGAACCGATCAGGACGCCTCCTGGACGGCTCCCTGTGGAGTCCACCTGGGATGCAATCCAGAACACTCTCTGGGTATTTTAAATCCCATCCGGCCTGGGAATGAGCTGAAGGACACGGAGGACATCTGGGCTTTAAAAGAAGCAGCTGAAGATGGATGGATCATCCAGACAAAAAACACTTGAAGAACTCTGACCCATGCATAAATAATATGCAGTTTTTTGTCTGTCTGAAAGATGTTTCATCCCTTTCTCAGAAATAAGACAGCAATTATGCTGAAAATAAGGTTAAACTTAGAGGGAAAAAGGATTTGACTGCACTTAGAGCTGCAATGACGGCATTTACCAAATCCCTAAAGACTTCTCCATCGTGCTTATCTTAAAAGATATTACATTGAATGTACAGTGGCAGTGTGCAGGCTCAAGATGGAACTTATGAAAGGAGTTAAAACGATACTTGAGTGCATACAAACAGGATATTTCCTCTTTGAGGATTCTGGACGTTACTTCAAAAACTTGTTTTTTGTATTTTGTTTTTTTTCCATGAAAATGTTGGCTTAAATCTTCCTGTGACTGTGAACACACTCATTACTGCCTGAAATGTGAAAATGATTAACTGACAGGTGAAAACGAGCATCCAGATCCAAGCGGGACTGGTTGGATGCGGTTCTGCTGAATCCTCAGAGCAGCAGAAGCAGGAGAATCAGGCTGCCTCAGATCACTTCCTCCCAGCACAAACCCACTTCCTCCCAATGACCTCATGGGTCACATGCTACATGCCATCGAGCTCCAGTGACAAGAATAAGCTAATTAGCATCTGTAACGAGGCAGCCCGTTGGGTCGGCTGTCATTCTGCATCTTAGCTGTCTGCTGCTGTCGGTCGGGGCTTTGCAGGCATGTCAGATGGACTGCACTCACATATTTTACCACATTTTCTTCTTAAAACATTTACAGTCATAGCTTGGAGACTTTTTTGTGATGGTTTTCAGCACTAATTAAAGGCAATACGTCTGAACCCAGTCATGATTGGCTTCCCTCTCTAAAGAATGACTGAAATCTGTCCAATCGACGAGTTTCTGCTCAGCGGGATTACCTCGTTTGAATTCCAGTTTATCCGTCATTCATGTATTTCATTTCAGCTCCGAACAGAAAGAGATTTATCTGCAGAACATCACTCTGACTGTGAGCCAGAGGAAATGAAAAACTGTGGACAACTACCAGGCCTAATTCGCAACATTCATTATTCTATAACAGCACTGAGACACAGCTCGGAGCCGACTCTAGACTTGGATTTGATGTGACACAACATCAGCATTAAGAGCAGAAGGAGTTTCTTTAAGTAGACATTGACCATGGCAAGATAAACACGATACATCTAATTTGTTTTTAGAAGTTTTATACTTGATTTTAAGATTTTACTGATCTTGTTTCACTAGCTGGGACCACATCCTCAGAAACGATGAGCGAAGAGGGTTGAGGAAGTATGAACTGGTGCTGCGGTTTGGGAAAGGCCTCGAAGAGGACTGGCGATGGCTCCCGGGCGGGGCAGATCCCCACGTACTAACGAGAAATGAATGAAAGAAGGGAGGAGAAGAGAGGGGAAAAGGGGGGTAAGGGTGGGGCATGGAAATGAGAACAACGGGTATTGGAGAAGGGGGCATTTATAGTCTGAGGTCAGAAGGGGCGTGAAGGAGGAGTGGTCCCGGTCCTGAAATTGTAGAGATTTCTCACAAGTCCAATTCCATTGCTTCCTAACATGGCTAGTTACTTAGTTAAATGAGCTGATGCAAAGCAAAATTGGGGGTTTTCAAGGTCGCTTTTCATCAAATACTATCCCTCTTCTTACTCCTGGCACAGACGGTTTACAACTCGACTGCGATTTACTCTAAGTTGGAGACCATAAAGTAAAAATCAAAAAATTTCCAGCAACATAAACCAAGAAAAAAAAATCTTATGAAAATAGCATGCAGAATAGCATTAACGCATCAGGATAATCCATCTTTCCACTTCAATGGGGGATCCCAAGGTGTCCCACGGCCAGATCGGCCATATATAACTTCTCCATTTGGTTCGTAGTCCATCCCAGAGTCTCCTACATTTCAGCCATACCTGCAAAACATCTGAAAGGAGGCAACCAGGAGGCATGCTAACCAGATCTCACTCTGAGTTCCCTCCGAATGTCGAGCTCCTCATTCTACCTCTAAGTCCACGCATCCTATGGAGGAAGCTCATTTCAGCCGTTTGTATTTGTGACCTTACTGGTACAATGCCCACATTACTGCTCACACCTCAGCAATCAGGTCTACCTCACCACTAACAGATAAGATCCCAAGATCTTTCATTTCCCTTGCTTAGTGCAAGAACACCCATCCCAGAGGGAACACTTCATAGTTGTAGTTTATAGTTTGGAGGTGCTGCCTTTCATCCCAGCTGTTTCACGCCCGGATGAAGCACGAGACGAGTTATATCACAAACAGTTTAACTTAAAAATCACTTAAAATGACACACAAACTTATTAAGATGCCAAAAATAATATCCTAGCGCCCGCAGTTGGTCCGTTTCTTTTTATAAAAAAAGGCGAATGTGGACTTGGCATTAATTAGCACAAGGTGTACTTTATCCACGGACTCATACAAGTTGTACTGTGTGCAGTATCGCATTAATACAAACAGAGGGCTGATAAACTTTAATGCAATAGTTTCAGCTTGCAAAAACTTTTCTGAACATGCACTTAGACTATGATTGCAAACAATAATTCTATCAAACATGCCTGCAAATCTGATACCTGGAACTAATGGAGAAGAAGAGTCGGACAGTGCTCCGTGGGTTTAAGCACTTAACATCAGCCGATAAATCCAATAAACCTTCGTGTATACCCTCATCATCCTCAGCGTAACTTCCCCCCCCTTTCATGTAATCAGATATTTCATATGTTTGTATGCTTGTAACCTTGCCCCCGAGGCCAGCAGCGTTCCCAGCCTAACCCGACCAGATGCTGTGAAGAGTGAGGTCGGCACGGCATCTCCAGAGCAGAGCCGAGGGTGTGACGCAGGGAGAGAGCGGCGTGAAAGAGCCTCCAGCTCTGCTTATAAGACACAGCTTTTTCTGTGTCTCACACTTTTTATTACAGTTTTACACATTTCGCTTATTGCTTGAAAGTGTAAAACATCAGAGCCAATCAGAACCAAGCCCGAAAACAAAATGGCCCCTCAGCCTGACAATTGCCTTCTACCCCAATACTGCGCAGCCCTGACAAATGCTCTGCGCTTGTCTGATGAAGTGCCTGTGACTCTGTTGCAGCTGGTTGTAGGAGTCACAATGTGTATGTCAGACTGGGTTAGCTCAGTGACCTTTGCCCTCAGGCTCAGCGAATCAGCATCATGCGCGAGCGGAGCAGCTTCAGCACAGAAAGCAGACAACACAGCGATCAACATTGCTACCGTGACCGCTCGCTCCCTCCTCCAGCTCTCTCTCTGATAACTCGCCCGTTGACTCGTTTTGTGCCCACAGAAAAGCTTCCAATCTCAAAACCAGCACAGAAAACATCACAGAAAGCGCGTGTTCATGTAGAAAGGTAAATATGGACTCCCAGGCTGTGGTAAAGAGAGGAATAAATGACTGGTGACACGTTTATTTGAACAGACTAAAGTGCAATCACAGAACATTCAGCTCCAACGTTAAAACAAGGTGACAGGTGATGTGAATATGGCTCATCGTCTCTGCTCGCGCTGCTGGTGCTAAAAAAACGGAGGAATATTCAATATGTGAAGAGCTAGTGCTGCTGCTAGCCAATCAGATCACACTATGCAAATATCCTGAGCATGCAAGGTCATCATTGCTCAAAATAAGAAGAAGGTGGTCATTGCGAGGAGTCACCATGTTGCCTAGGGGTGCAACGATACTCGTATCGATATTGAACCGTTCGATACGGTGCTTTCGGTTCGGTACGCATATGTATCGAACAATACAAAATTTTTAATTTATTTTATCAACTTTCCTTCTGACTATGCTGTCTGTGTTGAGCGCTCAGTGGATCTGCTCTCGACAGTGCAGCCTAGGCGGAGTAGTCGAACGCAGATTCACTGAGTGCAGGGCAAGCTAGCAAGACAGGAGCTAAGCTCTCCTTGCAACATGGCAAATTGAACCTCCCCCACCCTCATTCAGATCTGGCATTTGGAACTATTTTGGTTTTCATGTGACGTATGACCCTGAAGGTAAGCGCGTCATGGACTAAAGTAAAACAGTATGTCGGATGTGCCACGCAATGCTCAATTACATGGGTGGGAACTAGTGTGTTAGCGCAGTTAGCTCGTTAACGTGTTGACACCGTCCAGCCCCACGCACGGGGTGATCCGCGGTAGCTCGTTAACGGAGATTTGCCGTGTTGTGGTGTTAACGTCATTTCAGGTTTACGCTGACAGCACTAGTGGGAACACAACGAATATGACTGCACATTTACGCCGACATCATCCTAGTGCAAAGACAAGTGGAAGCAGACAAAAACAACAAGCACGCATGCTACAAACTTTACCCGAGTCATTTAGACAGCCGTTAGCACATGATTCTCCTTATGGGGACCTGATATGTTTAATATGCTGCTGAGAATATAGCCCAGAAGAAGCGTATAGTATAGCTTTTATTTTGGAAAGAGCCATTTCTCTGTAATAAACTCTCTTTTCCAAAGATGAGCGATTTCTCCATCAGATAGATTTATTTTTTTTATTACTTTGTTGTTTCAGCAACATTAAATTTAAAAACTGTATTTTTGAGTTAAAATATACATTTATAATTTTAATAAATGACAAATTAAAAAGGCATGAACATTTTTTTTGTATCGAAAAAATATCGAACCGTGACACCAAAGTATCGAACCGAACCGAACCGTGAATTCTGTGTATCTTTGCACCCCTAATGTTGCCTTATGAGATGTTTAAGTGGTCGATTTGTTGATCGTACTAACAAAGGTACTCCTCTCAAACATGAAACGCTGCCCTTACTCAGGAGTCTCAGTGTCAGGAAGGTGGGTCTCTTTTATAACCTGGTTCTATCACCATAGCAACTACTGCTGAACACATAACCTGGGCTACAGCACCTCATGGGTTCAGAGTTTCAGTTATCAGTGCCACATTTCACTGACTGCTGTAAGATGTATTCCATTAGCAGATAATATATATACACTTACACCCTGCTGAGCTGAGCATGAGTGAATGAATGAATGAATCCATGCAGCGCAAACTCAATCCACTGCGTAGCTGTGCAAAGTGACAAGAATCAGGTGCAAAACACAAACACGGCAGTTTGCTTCCTGTCACCTGATGGACAAACCAGGTGATGAATGCCAGCAGCACCTCTACCTAACATGGGCTTCAACCCTTTTTTCCCCTTTTATTTAAACGAACACCAAAGGACACCTTGCGTAGGGACAACAACAGGCCAGTTCGGGATGAGAATGCTTTGTTAGCTTGACAAACAGGATAAGGGAAACTTCCCTACCCTCCTAACTCCTCAGATGCAGCAAGCCGCACGGATTCACTGTGTTTTTATAATATTATGTTGGAGTTTTAAGCTCTGTTCAACTTCACCTTCTGCACCCGGGTCACCTCCTTCCCGTGCTTGTTTTCACTCATTTATGTTTTCTATCCTCTTTTCTTCCTTTCATTTCTTTTTTGATGATCCACCTCATCATCCTTACCTCTCACTGTCCTATCTTCTCTTCCTCCTCCTCATCTTTCTTTCTCCCCACGTGTCTTTTATTCTTTTACCTCCTTACTTTTCTCCTTTTCCTTCATTCTACTTCCTCTCTCTTGTTTCTCTCTGTGGATCTAAAAGATGTTTCTTTGCCTGGTTCTACTGAACACATCTCTCTGCCTCTCTCTCCTCACCTTATGTTTGTTTATCTCTTATTCCTTCTCTTCACATGCTTTCTCTCTCTCCCTCTGTTATCTTCTCTGCTTTGCCTTGCCCTCGTTCGTCTTCCTATCCCTCTGTTTTCTCTTCTCCTCCCCCTCCCGTCTCATCTAATAGCCTTCTGTCCATCTCCTCCCTCGTTTATCTTCTGCCCTCTGTATCTTCTCCTCTTTCTTTCCCTCCACCCATCCTCCTTTCTGCTTCACTTCTCCTGCACCATCTCATCTTCCTCCCCTCCTCCTCATCGGGCTCATGCCATAGTATGTTTCTGTTTACTTCCTGTTTCACTTGCCTCCTAGTCCTGTTTGCATCTTTAGATGAGTTTCAAATAACGTGGTCAGTTAGCTTCAGGCTAACCGTCTCCCCAGAGGAACAGCTACTTGGAGTTGGGTGATGGTCTATTTCTCTCTGTCTCTCACACACACACACACACACACACACACACACACACACACACACACACACACACACACACACACACACACACACAGTACTGTCATAGCTGTGTCACTCAGTGTCCTGCTCTCAGCGTGGTCAGACGCTTCTCCTTTCTGACATGTCACACAACAGTCCAGCACACGACACCAGCAGCAAGATCCAAACACACGATGAGACACGCTCATACCATCTCATCACGCTGAGGCAGGATCGAAGAGCAGCAACATGAAAAATGAAGCCAATGAGGAAGTGACAAAAACTGCACTTCCTCTACTGTCCACTTGAGGCTGCCTTCAGCTGTGAGTCAGTCCTTATAGGCTCTAATGTTAAAATGTCTCAGCAGAAATAATCATGTTTACGGCCTGATATGTGAAAAAAATCCCTGCTTTAGCCTGCAGGGCTAATTTCCTCCAACACATTAACTGTGCAGGGGTTTTATTCACTCATGCATTCAGATTTCTCTAAGGTGTAAAGTTAGTGGGTGCTACGACTCACAGGAGTCACAGGTGGATGGTGACAGCCTGTGCGTTACAGCCTGCCTGCAATATCTGTGCTTCTGTTTGAGTGAGTGAATTTTTCTTCATTAGCATTAATTAGCAGATCAGCAGATGTGCTGTGCACACGTATGAATGCAGCTTCCTGATCAGTACCAGCTAATGCAGCTTGCTTACATTAGCTGGTAGCTTCACAGTCCAGCCTCTTGTCTAAATATGGTCACTTCTGAGTCCCAAGGAGTCTCGACTAAGGACACATTGACACTTGGAGGTATCACACACAACTTCAGTAATTATTAGCAACTAATGAAAGGTTTGGAAATTACAAACATGAGATTTCACTTTAGACTTTTTATTTTAAACAAGAAAAAGGCCAAAAATGGAGCCAGAAAGTTCAGCAGGAGCTACAGCTGACGCGACAACATTGCTCTAATGAGATTATCCAACAACCTTTCCCATATTGGAAGAGAAACAGTAAAACAAGCAGATATTGTGTATGAGTGAAATGAGACCTAAAATATAACTGTTGGTAATGGAGAGATTGGTTGTTTCTTTCCATTTCCTTTGCAAACTGGTGATTTTCTTTCTGTGGTGCCCAGAAAAGCCTACTCCACATGCAGTAGCTAACATGTTTCTATCAGCCTCCATCCATCTTCAGTCAAAAAGCAGAATTTCTCACTGAGGTCTCAAAGTGCAAGAGGAAGAAATAAGTCAAAGATTCAACTTTAAAATATGAGAATGCGGTCTGGAGCCAAATGACAGAAAATAGGAGGTAATTTAAGATGCATTCATAGCGGGATGATGAAGTTACTATAAGCTAACATGCACGGGTTCTGCAAAAGCATAAATGTTTCTAAAGATGGAGTGTCTACTGCCACCGAGCACGTTTTTACTTTAGCTAAGGACAGTTTAGTGAGAAAATCTTTGCATTTTGTCTCCTTCCACTGAAATTTAACCCCACCAGCAGATCATTTCTGCCTCCGTCTGAGAAAAATATTTGCAGAACTAAAGACTCAGCCTGCTGTTTATTTGGACTCTCAGGTGAGACGGGAACAAAATGAAGCCCAATCTCATTCCCTCTTTGTTGTTTACATCCTCAAACAGCTCGAAACAGTCAGCCAAAGTATGAAAAATCATCAGACAGATTCGAATGTGAAGAACATTCAATAAAGTGATAACTAAAGGTTGTGAGGGACAAACTGCTATGCTGCATGATTGACAGGAAAGTAAAGAGAGATTGATGTTTTCAGCTCTTCGTCGTGATGAAGCAAAAGCTTTTCACACATGCATTTTTAGCCCCAAGCTCAGCTGAACCTCAGGATGCAGAAAACTGGAAACTGCAGCCGAAGGTCATATACTGGGGGTGATGGATGATTTTGCACATGGTTAAAGTGGGACTTTTAATGTGACAAGCAAACAAAGGCATACATTTACAAATAATAATAATAATAATAATAATAAACATATGGGAAACAATGAATATAGATAAATGTCATAAAGCCTGATCCGTCGCCACCTCACCAAAACCTAGCCCATGATTGTGATGCTGCTCTGATGGGTGATGCTTACATCACATCATTAACCCGCTCACAGCAGCGTACGCTGTGTCCCTTCAGTTCAGGCACCCACACCACTGGAAAAAAATTATATAAACAAGAGACCATCTTGCAACTGCATACACCAACAATGAAGCCCATCAACACAGCAAGCAAAAATGCTACTGACTTCTAAAAAGTGCCAATCAGCACTTAGTGAAATGACCCTAATGACCTAGTGCGCCAACTGTAATATTTCCTGAGCCAAACCAACTTGTGCTCCAACTTTAACCAAACACCTGGAACAAAACACAAACTACAGTTTTGGGATAAATCCACTTAAGACTACCCCCTGACACCAGACTGCTACCACCCTCACATGAGGATACCCCCGTGAGCTATAATGTTTATGCCCCAATCATACAGGCCCAAAGACTTCAACTTCCAGTCGCTACAGGAAAAAAATCTTGATTTCTTGGCAAATGATTGCTTGAGGTTGACGGCAGTCACCAGATAAATTCCCCACAAAGAGGGTGTTGCCCCCAAAACCTCTTTGGGAGTGTTTCGGGTGTTAGGGACCTGCAAATGAGCCAAGTGCTAGTGAAATTTGAAAAAGTATGATGCAAGCTGGAATAGAGGCCTTTCAAAGTAAAAGTTTAGAGCTAAGGCACAAGTTTCACTTTGAAACCAAACGGTCTCAGTTTCCAGTTTGTGTTTTTTTCTCAGAAACCAGCAGCTGCAAGGTAGGAGAAAAATATTGTCCCCGAGTCTGTGTGACTGGGACCTTACTACGCTAGCAACTGGATAAAGGTAAGACCAATTTATCATTATCAGGAAGTGAAGTCTTTCCGACTTCCGGTGCCCCCCGTGAGTGGCAGCCTGTTACAGCAGCTCCGCTCATTCTGAGCTTCTTTCGTATCTCCTCTTTACTTTCTCTTAATTTTTTGTAACTAAAGTTTAAGCAGTTAGATTCTGCAATCATGGACTACCGTTTTGTGCTAGTCTTGGTTGTCTTTCTCTTTTTTTTCCACACCATTTTTTACCCGTGTTTGGGAACCCAGCACATGGATGCTTTGTTTACAGCAGGGATCAGCTGTTAGCACTTCGTCCCACAGCAGTGCTGCCGGCGGACAGACACGAAATTCCCAGTGAGCTGAGGAAGAAAAGACGTGGGTGTCGTGCTGGGAGGGAGCGCTGTCGCCCGAGAAGGAGACGTTATAGACCATCTCTCCCTTCTGTAATCACTGGAAATGTAACATCGCTGTCCAATAAGATGGATGAGCTCATGTCGCTAACCTGGTCACAGGGGGAATACCAGCGATGTAGCATTGTTTTGCTAACGGAGTCCTGGCTAACACCGCTAACTCCGGACACGAGCGTGATGCTACCGGTGGCTCTGACATTCCACCTGATGAAGACCCTGGAGCGGTTGGTCCTGACTCAGCTTCGGCGCCTGGTGGGCTCATCACTGGACCCACTTCAGTTTGCCTACCAGCCTGGCATCGGAGCGGATGATGGCATCATTCACCTCGTGCATCGTTCCCTCGCTCACCTGGAGACCGCTGGGAGCACTGTGAGAATCATGTTCTTTGATTTCTCCAGTGCCTTTAACACCATTCTTCCCACGGTTCTAAAGGACAAGCTGGAGAACTCAGGAGTGGACCATCACCTCACAACCTGGATCCTGGACTACCTCACTGACCGACCACAGTATGTGAGGACTCAGGGCTGTGTGTCGGACAGGGTCACCTGCAGTACGGGGGCCCCACAGGGAACGGTCCTGGCTCCGTTCCTCTTCACCATCTACACTGCAGACGTCTCCCACAACTCCATCCAGTGCTTCCTGCAGAAGTGCTCTGACGACTCTGTAATAGTCGGCCTCATCACTGATGTGGACGACAGGGAGTACAGAGAACTGACCCAAGACATTGTGGACAGGTGCCAGCTGAACTACCTCCAGATCAACACTAATAAAACCAAGGAGCTGGTGGTAGACTTCCCCATTCACAAACATCCTCCACTGCAACCACTGAACATCCAAGGTATGGACATTGAGGCCGTGGACATCTACAGGTACCTTGGTGTTCATCTGAACAACAAACTGGACTGGACTCATAATTCAGACGCCCTCGACAGGAGAGGGCAGAGCAGGCTGTACCTGCTGCAGAGACTCAGGTCTTTTGGAGTGGAGGGCCCACTCCTGAAGACCTTCTATGACTCTGTGGTGGCCTCAGCCAGCTTTTACGGTGTGGTCTGCTGGTGCGGCAGCATCTCTGCTGGGGACAGGAAGAGACTGAACAGGTCGATCCGAAGGGCCAGCTCTGTTCTAGGATGCCCTCTGGACCCAGTGGAGGTGGTGAGTGACAGGAGAATGGTGGCTAAGCTGTGATCCCTGTTGGACAACATCTCCCACCCCATGCAGGAGACTCTGACAGCACTGAGCAGCTCCTTCAGTGGCTGCGGCACCCACGGTGTGGGACGGAGAGATTTCGCAGGTCTTTCCTCCCCACTGCTGTCAGACTCCACAACAAAGACTTCAACTGATCAAACACATCCACACATGTGCAATAGTAATAAGTTCAATACTCTTTCTGGCAATGTTGTATTATACTCATATTGTATATAGCATTTGTATTCTATTTTATTCTAATCAATTGTATATAGTATTTTATTTAATTTTATTCTATCCTATTGTGTACAGTATCTTATTGATATCTTATTCCAGTGCTTTTCTCTAATTTTTCTATGCAACTTTGCACTGTCCACTGCTGTAACAAACATTTCCCACGCGTGGGACTAATAAAGGTTATCTTATCTTATCATGTCCTGCCACCAAACACACACAGCTTGTTACTGAATTTTGGGCAATAATCCAACAGTTCTTACCTAATGTGTGAAAATAAGTGTTAAGGACCTGACCATCCAGATATTCTGTAAATCTGACTTTCTCATTAGCCATCGCAGAGCTGTGTTTGCTCTGCTGGTAAACAACAGAGTCGTTGGATATTAAACCAATGAGGGAGTCCTCATTTGTGTGCTGTTGTCTCCGCATGTCAACTTTCTGAGTAAATTACAGTGTCAGTGTCACTGTTTCATTGCTGACATTTATTGCTCCAATCCAGCTTTGCTGTGAGTCAGTGGTCAGTCACCATATGCATGTATGCAGCCTATATTTTCTGGATGTTTTCAGAGATGATTATGCTTTCATACAACAATATTATATTTATCCATCTTCATATCAGAAAACATTTCACAGCATTTATTATTCATACTGCTCTTCTTCATATGGGTTGTGAAAAAATTACAACCCAACACATGTCACATCATCTCCACAGCACCCCCCCCCCCCCCCCCCCCCTCCATGGAGCTTCTTCCCAAGGCTCTGTCTGAAGTAACGCATCGCTCCTCAGAACATCTTGAAACTGTGCTACATTTATCTGCTATGACTGGCAAACCAACAAGGGGAACATCTCTGTAACCCCCAAGTGGTTACAGAGGGAAACCAAACAACTGTCTGTTAAAACTCTCTTTTAAACTTCAGGCGTTACCAGGCTCAGGGTGAGTGGCCCTGACTGGTTCAGTGGTTTGTAATCACACTCAGTGTAACCATGAACTTCAGAATCAAATCACACCCAGGCAAATCCACGTCTCCCACCTTCACAGCGGAACAAGAGAAACTGTTGACTCACCCTGCGTCGCTGCTGTTCCCACAGATTAAGGCATCCTTGGCTCCCTCCACCTTGTAGAAGTTGTCTAAAATTAAAAAAAAAAAAAAAGGAAGGAGGTGAGATTTAAATCTGAAACTAGCTTTTGGAGAATTCTCCTCTTCCTCACCCCCTTTCCCCCCCTACTGAGCCACATAGGTGTTTTCAGTCATCATGTTGATCAGGCTTCTCCTCAGGACTACGTGGGCGTTCGCTGACATGTCCCTCTTCCTCCTGTGTGCACTGCACAGGAACTCCTCTTCATCGTTCTTACCTGATAGAGACTGCACTAGCTGAGATGTAATGAGGATGAATAATACAGTGAAGGATGATACTGTACTTAAGGCTTGCGAGACCTTTACAGCAAGAGACAAACCTTTGCAGAAAGAATATTAAACTTTTTTGTGAAGCTAGTTTCAGCCATGTGTTCACAGAGGAAAAACAAACGTCAGACTGTATAAAAACTGGGTTTGTAATTGTGCTAAAGTATGAGATATTTTTAAGAATGTGTTGTGTCGTCTCCTGTTGGAGGGAAATGGTGATGTTGAAGCTGCTAAATGGAATTCAGGGACCATTTATTTTGTAATTTAGACCAGTCTTATTCCTAATGTGGCATGTCAGAATATTTTTGGTGCTTGTCATCAGTCGAGGTTGATTTCCCCGAACCCTAAAGTGGACCTGCTCTGCTGTTCTTAATTTCCTGCCATACACTGTACTGTTAAAATGATGGATGCTCATAGTAAATATGTGAAACTGTTACATAATGACGTCAGAATACACAGAAATAAGCCCTATGAGCCAAAACTTCATGCTTCTCTAAATGCTCAGTTTCAGCATGCAGCAACTTACAGGTTGGAAAAATGAAGCCAACAAGGAAGTGCCAAAAAACTGCAATTTCTCTAACGTCCACTTGAAACGCCAGCAGTGACTCAATGCCCACAGACTGCCATGTTAATGTTACAGCAGAAATAAACAGGTTACAATCTGATACAAAAATGGCTTTGTCACCTATGCATAGTTTCTCATTTCATGACGACTCTTACCTCCGTGAATTTTATTATAACGCCACCTGGATACTAGTATTAGGGGCGTGGTCACTCTTCCTGACAGAGGTCATCTATGTTTAGCATGTCCTTTATGTTTCCATGTTTTCTTTGTTTCATTTATGTCTGCTCATTTCCGTTTTTCCTGTTTTGCTTTTGATTTGATTGAATTTTCTCTTTCTTCTTGTTTTGAGTTTTATTGTTTTGATCATCTTCACCTGTGTTTTGTTCCCCGCCGGTCTCCACCCCTCTGTCCTCCAAGTATATGAATGTCTTCTCCTTTGTTTTGTTTGAGTCTGTTGTTCACCATCATGCTTGTCCTGGTTTCTAACCTGTTCCCTGTTTGTTTCCATGGACCTCAGTTTAGTTCTTTCTTCCTTCTGTTCGGACACACTTTATCCTGCCTATTCTCTGCACAGGTTTGTTTTTTTTATATCTGTTCAATATAACTTCTTACTGGATCATGGATTTGGATTCCTATCTCACTACATTAGACATATTATAGTCATTTTAATGTTTGTCTGGAACAGCTCTCTCTTGCAAATGAGACATTGGGTTTCAGTGGGACTACTTGTAAAAATAAAGATTAAATTCCACTTGAAAATAGATGAAATATGTTCATTTAAAATCATAACATTCCAAAAGTCAACATGTGGCGACACGACATCTACATCGGTCTCTTATATTCCACCTCTGTGTCATGTTTATTTATTTATTTAATTATTTTTGATACTGCACAACATTAGTTAATCATTTTGAAATCACTTTTGTCAGGTAACCATGAGAACTGAGGTCACAAAAACCAATGAGCTGCATGATTAATCTGCACACATTTATCCACATCTGTGCTACAATAAGCTAGCTCCTCATAAAAACTTGAAATGTTCAAACTTCATCAGGATTCAGGTGAGCTCCGTCAACTCGTCCTGACTGTTTTGTGTCGGTGGAAGTTTGTGCTCACCTCCCACTCACTTCTGTCTGTCTGTGTTACAGCACGATCAATAAACTCATCAAACTCAGATTGTGTGTTTTGGCGTGGTTAGACAGAGTCTGAGCGGGAGGTGGTAAAACCATAACCATTACAGCAAACACAGTTTGCTGAGCAGTTATTCAACACTTAGATCTGACCACAAGCCATTTCCAAGTACATTAATACACTTTAACGTCATCACATGAAGTACTTCGGGTGTTCCTTTGTGCCAGACACGCTTGAGAACAAAAGTATCCGTCATAACAAGCTCAAAAGCTTTTAATGCAAGTCTGCAGGAGGAAAACAAGCACTTCTTAACTTTAGCTGTGGTTTGAGGATACAGCAGTCCCTCCTGACGATGGAATTAATGTATTTAACCTTTACCATTCCTCTTCTAAACAAGAGGACTCACTGAAGAACATAGCTTAGAAATATCTGTGAGCTTGAGGAATCAAACAAACCCTTAAAAAAATAACATAATGTTGGTGCCAAGTAGATAAGTGTTATACAAACACATGGATTAGCCACAGGGACCCGCTGATTTGTAAAGTACCAGACTGAAGCCTCAACTATAGCTTTGCCACTGCCATCTGTCCTAGAAGCGTCATGGTCCTGGGTGACCCAGCGTTTAGAGTTTATCTGTATGATGAGGATGATTTAAGTTCAAGCTTTGTACAGTTTAGTCTTGAGTTTAGTTCTTTTAGTCTCTCTGAGTTTATTTGTATTTCAGATTCATTGTTCTTGTCTGTTAAGTTCCTTTTGTGTCTTTGTCTCATCCCTGTGTCTTCTCTGAGAGTCAGTCATGTGCTTTATTTATGTCCTCTGTCATGTCTCTGTTTATTCCCTCTATGTGTCATGTTGGTTCTTCCTTCTGTTCATGCATGCCTCGCTCTCTCCATCTTTCTCCTCTGCCATGTCAGTCTTCCATGTGTCCTATTGTCTTCCCACGTCAAGTTGTGTGTCTTAGTCTGCGTCTCAGTGGGTTTTCTGTCTTATTTTGATAGTCCTTGGCTCATATGCTTGTGTTTAGTTTTGCTTCCCCTGGCTCTGTGTCTAATTGTTCCAGCTGTGTTTCCCAGCCGTCTCTACTGTACTAATCACCTGTCTGTGTATATTGTGTCAGTTTTTCTTTGTCTTTTGGCAGAACGTCAGTTCACCTCCCCCCATATTCACAGTGGATTTTCCCAGTCTAGTTTTGGTTAGTGCAAGCCTTCATTGCCCTTTATTTTTGTATCATTGTCTGATCTTCTATCAGCCCTTAATAAACAGCTTGCATTTTGTTAAGATCAAGTTCTGTCTGCTTTTGGGTCCTCTCCTCAGAAATGTGACAAGAATGTTGTAGAAAATTCTAGAATTTCACTCACCAAATCTGGAACACAGCCTTTTTTGACAATCTTTTAAAACAAGTGAATGCACAGTCGTGTTATTTGTCAGATTGTTGCATTAAAAATACTTCCAAAAGGCACCAACAGTACAAACATGCTCAGCTAGCAGCCACCTGAATTGAACTGAATTGAACTTAGAAATACAAAAATCATCCCGGATACAGTTCCTATAAAGACAAACTAGCTAGAGACCAAAACTGATGTTTGCCATATGCTGTAAACATGCTTATTTCTGCTGGGAGTCTATGAAGACTGACTCACTTTTGAATCCAGGTTCAAGTGGGCATTAGAGGAACTGCAGGTCCTTGCAGGTCTGTCAGCAGCAGCTCCTACATTTTTACTGTTTTCAAATGCAAGACAAAGACCAAAATCTTCGATAAAATCCCAACAAACAGCATTCAGAGCTTTCACACAAGAGAAACAAGGGGTGTGGTGGAGAAAGAAGGTGCACTGCTGTTCACACACTCCTAACATAGACAGTGTCATTAAACTGGACTCATATTTTAATTTTCACCAGCAAATTCTGGATATAAACCACTTCATTGCAAACAGAATCACTGTTATCAGACAGGTAATGTAAAATTACAAAGCGCTTTCCCTTGAGTTCCTATTAAAAACTCAACAACTGCATTTTAACAAGTACAATTTTCCTTTTTTTAAACCGTAAACCACGCTGACAGCACTGACCTTTGAGGGAATGTGGACCTGGGGAGCCACAGATGGAGAATGCCATTTTATTAGTAGCTTCATTCCATCAAATTTTACCTTACCCTCTTTGCTGTGCTGATACAATTTCACACAACCCACAATAGACAGACACTCTTGCAAAACCCAGCAGTACAGTAGTCAGCATGTCCCCTGCACCAACAGTTTAACAAAGAGCACAAATTCGTTTTGCCATTCTGGTTTTTGCTGTTGCACGAAAGGTAAGTGTCACAGTAAACCTGTGTCTGTAGAATATGTCATGGAAAGCGATATTTCAGCATGAAACCAAGGCCAAACATCTGAAAATGTGATGTCCTCGTTTTATTTTGCGCCACATCAAGTCTACAGAGGTAGTTTTTGTTTGGTCATTAATGCAAATATCTAATCAGCCAATCACAAGACAGCAACTGAATGCATTTATGTGGACATGGTCAAGACGACTTACTGAAGTTATAACTGAGCATCAGTTGGAGCGTGGCATGGTGACTGGTGCCAGACAGCCTGGTCTGAGTATTTCAGAACCTGCTGATCTGCTGACATTTTCCCACATAACCACCTCTATGATGGCACAAAGAAAAAAATCAGCTAGAGTCAGTTTTCTGGGGGGAAAATGCACCATGTCTGACCCTTTGGACACACGGCTGGCTTTAGGTTGTTTACATTTTCATTGCTTAAACAGGAAAACCATTTTGTTGTTGGGGTTTGGTGGTTTGCTTGTCTGGAAACATATATCAGAGTAGCAGCAGTTGTACTTTTATTGTGAAAAGCTGCTCCTCTGCGAGCCGAGCAGGGAAACTGTGCTGTGAGTAACTCTGTAGAGAAATAGTGACCTTAAATGCTGGCTTGACATTTTCATCCATTTGCCTTACGAGAACAACTGTACAGGATGCTCATCTTTT
The DNA here is from genome assembly GCF_900408965.1 of Simochromis diagramma. Taxonomy (NCBI): domain Eukaryota; kingdom Metazoa; phylum Chordata; class Actinopteri; order Cichliformes; family Cichlidae; genus Simochromis; species Simochromis diagramma. The sequence goes on from NW_024387319.1 coordinate 1,120,210, forward strand.
ATTCAACACATAATTCAGACCACACTCATTTAACTCTGGCCATTAAAAGCGATTACATAACATTGCAAAAGAAAGGACTAAACAGGAGGTCATTTTCTTCAATCCAGTCCCACAGCCAAAGGTGTAACACCTGTGTTTGTTTCACAGCATTAGGCTTCACAGTTCTGACGTACCACAGGTTTTGTTTTTCATATTCTCTGCTGGCTTATGTAACAGCTTTTATTTTTTATGTTACTGAATTCCACCAATTTTTTCATTAGTTTTGTTATTTTACTTTCACCTCCACTTGTAAGTATCGATCAAAGCGTTTGAAAACCATTTTAGTTTTTCTGGAATGAAAATTTCTAAAACTGAACTAACTAGAAAAAAATACTGTAGTTGTAGAATTCGAAATAAGAAATATGTTTAGTTCATTGTCAGGTTAAATTTTCTGCAAAATCAGCCCGATTAAATTTCTTTACATCTTTTTTGAGAGTGTGATATTTACGTGAGTGCAAATGAAGCATTTGTATTGTACTACCTGTTCTGAACGTCTTACATTTTGCTGCCGACAAACAGAACCCATGTTATTTAAAATAAAATCACCAAATTATAATAAGGGTGACTGTATGTGGATGTGGTTAAAATAGGCTTGTGAACACGCAGAAGGTGAGCCCTGCAGGTCGTTCCTGGTGTGTGAATTATTCATATTATTTTGTTTGATGAAAACAAACATTTATTCTGTAAGTTCTTTAAAAGTGAATAATGTGCCATCAAAGCACCAACCACTAATATTGGCAAAGTACTAAGTACTAGCCACAAATAGCCACAAATGTTCACATCTTCAAATGTGTTTACATCATAGCGATCTGTCAGGACAAGCAAGGCAAGCAGTGCTTTCCCTGTGAAATCCAAATATAGGCAATTAACACGTACCAAAGGCAAATCATTTCTCTCTTTGCAGCTCCAAACATTCTACCATCGCCTATTTAAATTAATTCTGTAAATTATCACCATTATGTGGCCTCAGTTTTCCGTGGAAGCTAGCGTAACTATGGAGCCCTTGCAAACTTTAGTTTCTGTCATTTTCCATCTATGTTAAAGTCTGCGGCTGGTAAAAACGCAAAACCAGCAGTTTCTGTGCTTACCGACCAGACCAGAGATCATTCATATTTATTTATATTGTCAATAACCTCTTTAGTCTTTGATAGGAGGCTAACAGGAGCAGGCCCGTATCGTGACACATCCAAGATCAAATCATCGCGCTACCCGTGAGCTCGCTAATCCGGTTCTCCGAAGACACATGCTGTTGACGATTAGTACAGCTGGATGAAGTAATGTGAGATCACTGGGTGTCGTAAAAGGGGCTACGCATCGAGAGTAGAAACATTGATCGGCAACCCTTTGATTGGTCGGCGAAAATGTCGAAGGAGCGCGCTCGGTATTTTTCGGCAGCAGAGCAAGAACTCTTGATTGAGGGATTTCAGGAGTTTCAGAGTTTAATTAAAACGCAAGGGAACACTGCAAAGGCTGCAAAAGCAAGGAGAGAGGGCTGGCAGAAAGTTGCTGACAAATTAAACTCGTAAGTAATTTAATAATAACAATAATAATGGAGTGGATTGATATAGCACTTTTCAAGGCACCCAAAGCGCTTTACAATGCCACTATTCAGTCACTCTCACATTCACACACTGGTGGAGGCAGCTACGGTTGTAGCCACAGCTGCCCTGGGGCAGACTGACAGAAGCCAGGCTGCCACATCGCGCCATCGGCCCCTCTGGCCAACACCAGTAGGCGGTAGGGTAGATTTATCATATCACACTATATTATCCAATATTATATTACATTATATTATATTATAATATGTTATATTATATCCCCTTTCACATTAGAGCCACAACAGGACCCACTAGAACATGGGAACAAGTAAAAGTGAAATATAAGAATATCCTACAGAATGGTAATATTTATCACTTATATTGCTTTTAGTCTCTTGAAAAGAGACCCTGAAATAAACTGTTTGTTTGTTTGTAACAGCAACCAAGAAAAGGGCAGAGCAAAAAAAAAGACAGGTGGTGGTCCTGCACCCCCTCGTCAACAAGTTGGTTAAGTAAATAATACCCTCACGGGAAAATCGATATCTCTCTATGAGCACACTGTCGCGCTGAGCTAAAGGATCCTGTCTGTCCCGCAATATACGCTGAATTCTGAGAACTCTCCTTATCAATCTTGCACCTTCCGCAATGGGTGGCTCGCGTATACGGACAGGACATGGCTGCGACAGGCTTCCCAAATCCACCTTCGCTTTTATAGCCGTGGTCTCTCATCTTGATTACGCGAAGTAATTTACTATTACTACTCTGAAATAAGAATTACATCTGAAATAATCAAATACATGGAATAGAATGTTAATAGTACATTTCCCTTTTTTAGGAAATGACCTGTATGTATCTGTGTGAAATCAATAAAAGGATCAAGTGCTGCATTATCTTCAGTTACATTGATGTTATTTATTTATGGTGAAACAGTGGTGGAATATCGCTGTTGCTTTCGTATAAATGAAGCGGACATACCTGCGTGGCCGCGATCTAATCCTGTTTACATAAAGTAAGCCTGCTCCCGAGCAGGTTTACGCTTACGGATCTGTTACTATGACAGCAAGTCCCGGATGAGCTTCGGGGAACCGAACGATCCAAGATCACGCGAAATCGCCAACAATCAAATCCAGCTAACTTACTTAGCGAGGTACGAAGAATGGGCCCCAGTATGCTAGAGAAGCTAACCCTGACTTTGCTTTCCCTGCTCTGAGATCAGTTATAATCTTTTCATTACACTAGCAAAAGCTCACACTATGGTCAACGATGTGTATGTACACATAACATAAATGTAAAGTTGCTATTCTTTTTGAGATTAGCCACGAAGGAGAATAAATATAATTTTAAGGACTTTGAGTTTTATAAAAATAACCAACTAAATATCCAGCTGCACTATGCAGTCATCTCTTTTCTTAGGTTTATGTAAACATGAAGAAAATGGATGGTTTGGTTTTGGAAAAGGTATGGTGTAACATGCCACATATTTTAAAGAGATAAAAGACTCCTTAAAAAAAATCAATCGCGCCTTTTTACAAACTTTATTGTGGAAATACTGTTCTGGGGACCAACGGAGCTATTACGCAGTTTTCCATGGGGCCAGGGCATCTTATAGCATTTCCCTGAGAGTTTTCAGCAAAACAAAAAGAAGCTGGTGGACCCCAAGAAGCAGTGTTTAAACACCTTAAAAAAAAACCTTGACTTGTCAAAGAGAAACAAAGCATTTTAGCATTTCAGTCTACAAACACGACAAAAGTCTTGTTCTTCTTTCCATGACAGTGGCTGCGCACATGCAAACTTTCTCCTTTCGGCAAACAAACAGGTTGTGTGGCGCTTGTGTTTGCCTCTGACCGTGTCTGACCGCCGCAGCACCAAAGGCACTTAAGCTTTTTAGGATCGCAGCCATTCATTTGTTATCAAGTACATCTGAGAGACTGCATCCCGGCTCGCCAACAAAAAACACTTCTGAAGTCTGCAGTGCTTTTGTTCACGGGTTCAAAGTAACCGCGAGGCCTTTTACGCAACACTTAAGATTAGCCACTGAAGCATTTTATTCTCATACAAAGCAGATAGGAGCAGTCATTACCTGAAGTTCATCGTTCAGATTCCACACTCCCCCCATATGTATGCATATTAGCCTACGATCTGACATTTAATAAAGGTTTTTTTTTTCTGAGCGACCCCCATCTGGGAAGATTTCACTGAGCTGCAGGAACTTGGAAAATTGTCTCTGTGGGATATTGAGAGAGTGGGCTTAATTTCATTTCTTTTTAAAACTCGAGAGCTGCAAATTACTCTGTCAAGTCTAAACACACGTCCACCCTCCCCCCGTGCTTTTTTTCATCTGCAAGAGATAAATTTACAGGAAGAAAACCTGCAGGTATGACACGAGAGTTATTGGTCAAAGTGAATTAGACTGTTAATCTGCTGATGCATGAAGGAAAGGGATCAGATGGTGATTCATTTATACTTCCATCCATCCATCAAACGCTGTGTTCACTTTGTCGTGGAACAAGTGGAGCTAAAAGTTTGCTTTGTTTACAGTGATCAGCAGAAAAGTGTTTTCTTTGGGTTTGGAAACTGCGCATTCATTTTCTTTTCTCGTCACTTTCTTAAAAGAAACTTGAGACTGAGCCTTGACAGGGATAAAAAGAAGAAGGGGGCGTCTGCCAAAGAAATAACCTATTATTTTGTTCTTTTTAACCTTTTTTAACCTTTTTTTTTCTTGCAAATGAAATTTGGATTGATGACTCATTGCTCTCCAAAACACTTATGAAAGTAAACTTAGCGATCTCAACGTTTCCAGTTCAACAAAAGTGCCAGACCTCTGACTTAAATAAGACACAGACTCATTACTAAACTATATATCATATAAAAGTTTTGGACAAGCTGTGAAAAACACATGGGTTTGCCTATGCGCTCGATTGCAATTACTCCATTTGTTGTGAAAGCCATGAATGTGTTCTCCGATTAAGGGACATCTTTCCATTTTTCTCTCATTTCTGCCCGTTTGATGAATTTTAACAAAATTGATTAAATGCAAATTTTAAAAAAGGCCTTAAAGTAATTAGTTGATGTCAGGAGAGAATGAGACTAAAACACCTACAACGTCCACATCGTGAGGTTGGAGCTGCTGCTGATAGGATGGTGTAAGCAGACTTATTAGGGTGGATGTACTAGTCAGCAGGGCTGAGAATAAGTGAAATACACAGGGTCTTCAGATGTCAATTTTAACACCACATGGAGATGTTATGCTTCCTGTATGAAGCTCTCGCTGATCAGCAGTGAAATAGATCTTACATGATGCCAGTTGAAATGAATTTATTGAAGCACCGGGGACGTCTGCTGCCGTCAGACAGCTCTGACCAGACAGAACAAACAAAGCTTGATGGGAAATATTTAGCACCGAGACCATCCGCCATTGATCTCCCACCAAGGGCTGTTTTCAGATCAGCTGAACGTGCTGAGCTTTATCGCCGCCGCCTCGGCTCTCGGGTTTCACGGCAGCTTTTAGAGGTCGATATGGGAGCCTGTAGGGGACATTTGTTTGACGTGATGGATGGCAAAGCAGACTGGAAATGAATAAATAGGCAGCACATTAGAGATAGGCTAAAAGTTGACTTGATTTTGGCGGTTTTGCCCTTTATGCTGGCTCATGTAGAAGAAAGTAAAAGTAAAAGGAAATGCAATTAATGCATTGCATTAAAAAAAGGTTTGCATCTTTAAAGAAAGCCTAGAGCATTTACATAAGGCCTCACTGGCTGGCGTGTCTGTCCATGTTTTTTATGTGAACATTAAACTGTAGGTATGAAAACAGGAGCTACACCCAGATGCCCTTTTTAACTGTGAGTAATTTCGATTTTTTTTTTTTTTAAATTGTATAAATGACATTTCATTACTACAGACGTCAGAACTGTGAGGCTGATCTAAAAAAAAACATATCTGCTGAGGAAGAACTGAGTCTAAAACAAAAAAAATTAGACAGATGTTTGATTTCTAATGAAAAATGAAGAATTTGAAATCATTAAATCTGGTTTAAAATAATTTCTGTTAAGCTGAAAGTAAAGCACACCATGTGCCAGTTACATTTAAACACATAGTTTGGTTTACTTGCATTAAACTTATTAATGCATAACAGTGGATTTTTAGGGGCATGGCTTCTTTGACTGACAGGTGCATCGTGACACAGGCGGTTGTAGCTGCACGGTGGCTACATACATATTTTGTGTACGTTTGTGTATTTTGGTCTCACTGAGCAGCAAAGACAGCGTGCAGCTCAGGTTAAGTGTTTCGTATCGGCTCAAATTGTGGTCATAAATATTTTGTACTTGTAAATCAGTTTTGTGTGTGTAAAAAGAATTTGTGTGTGGACTTGGCCAAAAAATACGTGTGAAACTCTGCACTCAAGTTTCAAGTCACAAGTACGAATTTTGACCCTAGTCTTCTTCCTTTCATCTGATTGGTCAATGTCATGTCAATCACAAATTTATCCAATCATAGAACAGATGGGTTTCGCTGTCGGCGGGGCACTTTTTTTGAACTGCAGGTCCTTGAAGGGTAATACAGTTTGAAGCTGGAGGATCTCTATATAAATATCCGATAGCAGCTAGGTCCCCTAACTTTCAGTGGCTGTTGAAAGGATAAAGTTGTGGTATATCAGTGGTTAGAAATACCATTATTACTTTAGGATTAGTTTAACACAAAGTCAGGGCTGTGGCTCACAGTGTGCAGCATAAAGGTCCTTTCACATCGGGCTCTATGTCCTCTACAAGAGTTTCTGTTTTTTTATCTTCAAATGTTCAAGAAAAACATGTTTTGCTAATTCATAACAAAGAAAGCTTTGTAACTATCCCCACTAGTGAAGACTGTGTCATTTCCACAACACTGCCCGCCCTCACCCCCGAGGTCCACAGCGCTGTTGAAAAGGCTCTGGAGGTCCCTGTATTAAGCAGGTAAACCTGTGACACAAAAATCACCAAACTCAGACCACCACACACTGTTTTCCTTCGTGGTGATGAAGGAAAACGCTGGGCTGCCATGTAAAAGAGCATTTATTCCCTTCAAGGACCTGAAGCTCCATAATGCACCCCTCCAACAGCCAAACCCAGCTGTTCTCTGATTGGATTGTTAAACTTGTGATTGACATGACATTGGCCAATCAGATGAAAGGAAGAAAAATAGGGTCAAAATTCTTCTTAGTCTTGTATGTGTAAAAAGGCTTTTTACACATACAAGACTGATTAACAAGTACAAAATATTTATGACCACAATTTGAGCCCTCAGCTTGTCTCTGTGTGGGTTTTGTGGCTGCGTGTGATGTATGGAAGTCCACATAATGTGTGTTATGACATGACTGGCACATGCCCTCTCCGTGTGTGTAAAGTGCCCAGTCGGACGGGCTGAACACATCCCTGATGGTCTGTGTGTGTCTTCACTGACGTCAGTTGTAACTACAGCAGCAACATGACATTGTCCAGTCCCGTTAAGAAACAGCAGTCGCCACGGCAGCATGACACACGCTTACACCACCCCTCTCTCCAGAACATACTACAAGCAGGTGACCGTCTCATCTTCCAGCCAACAAGTGATTTTGGTGTTTGCAATGTCCTTTTATTTATTTATTTATTGCAATTTTTTTTTGCAGTAAACCACAGATACCAGGATTTAAAACTCTTGAGCCCCCTGTGGTGTCCCCAGCAGGCCACAGAAATGTTTATCTATTTATATGCAAATGGTACAGAGCCCCCGTGGTGACATGGAAAAAATATTATTGCATGGCAGCAAGTTAATAAAGCAGGAATGTAAAAATCTCGCCACAAGATGAAGAATTTGTGGTGTGTAGAGGACACTGGGTGAGCTGTGGGGCTATCATGTACAAAGCATGGACAAATTTGATTTCTTCTCAATTCATTTAAAACTTGAGATGAATTCTAATGATGTTTCTAAATGAGGTCCACCAGCTCAGAGACGGGCTGCTCCTGTGCTTCCCTGCAAAAATCCCACACTTCCTGAAGTGCACTGGACATTTTCTGCACAGTACAGTAGATGGTATAGACTGCAGACGTAGCTTCTGGATTTAAGAAGTGAAGCTAACTACTGCTACCAGGTGACAATACCTGTTTTTCCAAAAAGTTGAGTTTATGGTCTCAGTTATTCATTTTGGATCATATTGAATAAAATATAAACTCGATTTTGTATCAGAGAGGAGGTTTATCCAAGCGATGTTGTCAATCAAAAGTCCTGAGCCAATGACGATGTGGTTTTAACAGGCATATCCACCCCTGGATCATTACATCTGGGCTCAAAACACCAAGATGGTGAGTCCAAATTGGACTGCACTCACCAGTGCGTAACATTATGGTGGCTTTATCCATTTTCCACTTTTGAAACATTGTTCTAGCTCTAACAAAGTTAGATTACTGGAACAAAAGGAGCCCACCCTGACCGAGCTGAAGCAGCACTGCATTCTTAAGTCATACAGACTGATCTTCAAAGATGGAGTTGACAAGTTGACATTTCCATTTTCACTCACAGAGAATCCAAAAGTACTGATACGTTCAAATCGTTTAACACGGAAACCCTTTCTGACCATAGAGTTCATAGACCCTCAATGAGGTAATATTCCTTAATATAAACAAAACTTGGTTGGGGTGTAGTACTGGTAACAGCCACTGGTATGTATAGCTCTCTTACGTGTTTAGTTAGAGTGTTTAGATAACAAGCATATAAAAAGTGAAACAAATGCAAAGTAAAATATGGCATATACTAATTAACAAATTTAGACAATACAACAAAAACCTTAGTGGAAGCCAACGTTATGTTTAAGGCTTCAAATTCAATGAGGTATAAAGTGTATTTAACTTTAAATATTTCTAAATAATATTCCATATTCAGGATCTGTCTAAACGCCGGAAATTGTAAAAAGCGTATTTGGAGGTGTGTATGTAGCAAGCATTGAAGCTGAGACAGAGAAAGGCACACAGGTAAACTGGACTGTATTTAGTATGACATCATAGGTAAAAATATACCAATGCTGTTTCCCAAGTAAAACATTCAGAATGTATAGATGCCTGGTACAACTAAACAAGGCTCCCATCAGTATATTACAATTTACGGGCAGAAACAGAAACAGCTTTAACCGGTTTCAGAATAAAAAGAAAAATGCCACAAGCTATAAAGAGTTAAAGGTTCGTGGTCTGATCTGTTGAGCACAAAGGGAAGCTGGATGCAGTCATCCAAATATGTTATTTTAAACCCAAACCCAATATGCATAATTAAGACACAATCCAAGGGAGACCAATGGACAACCAGACACAGAGTTCCTTCAATCTTTCACAACAGATATCCATCAAAAGCTTTCTGAAGAAACTTTTTCAGTCTCATCTAAAGCTCCAAGACACCATGTCCACACAAGCCCTGATTAACAAGAGGTCTTAGCTCTAACCCAAAGGTTGGGGTGATACTTTAACAGACTCCAGGTGGTCAGAAGTTGGTTCCACGTTACGTTTTACCTCCTAGTATCAATTTCTTCAGTAATGACACAAGAGATGAACTTTCTATTTTCTAACTAATTGCACCAGTGCAACAAATTAAATTAAACATCTTTATGTGAAAATCAATCAAGCAACTTGTTCGTTCACTTATTAAATGCTCACCTTCATCTTCGGTGAAGTCTTTGATTGAGGCCCAGGTCTTGTTGTTGCAGTAGAAGGAGGTGTTGGCTGGCAAGGTGTCATTGAAGCAGTGTGCCGTGCTCCGCACACACTTCTGCCGCAAATTTCCCATGAAGAGCTGCAGGCCAATAAGTGCAAAGACACTGAGGCAGAAGACCGTGAGGATCATCACGTCAGCGAGCTTCTTCACCGACTGGATTAAAGCCCCAACGATGGTCTTCAGTCCTGAGGGACCGCCGCGGGCGCAGGGATGCAGAAAGGGTTAATATTTGAATAAGTCTTTGAGAACTGGTGTAACTGGTCTATGAATGGCGGGTATGTTGAAACCTGCTAACTTGATGAAGATGGCAGCCAGCTTAAATGACATGATCAAAGCAGTATGCCTTCAAATATTTAACTTCAACCTCTCAGAGGTCCAATTACGTCTAAGGTATGATTCTATATGAGATTAATGGCTCTTTGAAAATTGCAAAGAGGGGATTTTCTCCAAACAGTTCCTTATTGTCAATTGTGACTTGGAGTGTAAAGGTTGTTTTGTTTTTGTTTTTATGCATAGGCAAGGTACAAAAGTAAAACTAAACGACAGCCATCTTTATGCATGAAGGTGGAAAAAACAAATCAATGAACTGAAAGCATAAAAAATGCAAATACTCCATTCCTGTTAGGTGAAAACCTGAAAATATTCCTTCAGATGATAATAATCTAAAATATTTTGTAAAAGTTTTAGTCAATCATTGTTAAATTTTGGGGGAAACAGTCAGGTTTTCACCCATGAGCAGCTGATGAAGAAAAGTCACTGTAGGCTAATAATCACCATCAAAATACAGCAAAACAGACCACAAACTCCCCCATCTAATACTACGATAACAACACTAACACACACATGAACACATGGTAAAAACAGCAGGAACAAAAACACACAAAGGGTGCAGACAAGTCGACTGTTATCAGCCAAGTCTTACCAAAGAAACCACCAGTTTCTTATAGATTTTTAAATCACCTCTTAGCACTTTTTTGACTTAGTTCTTTCATTAGAAACAGACAGCTCAAATAGGTTTTCTATTACTTTTTTACTTTATATTCAAAGATTTTGTCTCACAGAATAGCTTTTGTTTGTTAACCTGGAGGTGTCTGTAAACTAATGAAAAGTGGGATTAGATAAAGCTAAGCTGCAGTTCTGACATGCTGTCATGGTGCTATTACTTTACTAAAGTTATAACATGTGATTAAACACTGTTATAACATAGCCACTAACATGGCACGAGAATATTTTCATCACATGTTAACAATGCTGTTAGCACTGCATGCTAACATGCACAGTGGAAACATACAGAGGCTAGCCAGCAGGACATCTGAATAACCGACTGCACAGTTTGCATATTAATTTGTGTCTTTGTGGACATAAACTGGTGTCTCCTGAAGTGTGCTGGGAATGTTTAAGTGACGTAGATATCTCCTAAGTGCATTAGCAAAGAATGTTGCTATGTTCCCCGACCTTTTATGTGTCATGGCTACTCATTTTAAGCTTTTTGTGTGTAATTTTAGACCAACAAAAGTAAAAAGTGTAAGTCCCTAACACATAAAACAACTCATTGTCTTATTAATACAGTGTTTCCTAATATCAGACTGCTGGCTTTTTCCTTCACAGGCTGAAACAAAAACAGCAGAACAGGTTAGGGGAGATTATGTCAGCTGTATCTGGCAAGCATAAACTCCATAAGCAACTTGATCAAAAAATGGGTAGCCATTTTTTGGATAGTCAGCATTTTCACTAAAAAAGATTTGGTCTTTACAGATAGGTCATATTTACTGGAATAGCGTAAAAAGCTTAATTAGCAGGTTGTTTTCCACTGCAGAAACCAGCAGGTGAGCAAATATGTTCTTCAGCATGGGTACTTCTGAAAACCCCTGGGAAAACAGTTGGATGGGTCTCAGTGCTGATTGGCTGAACTCAAAGAGTACACCTGCCCTCTCAATGGCCTTTTTAAGCAGCAATCTTCTCTCAAAGAAGGTGCTTGCACATGCACCACAACAATAGTGGCATTCAGTTTCAGAGATCTGTAGTTATAGCAACAACTTATGGCAAACTTTTGATCAACTTAAACCTAACCAAGGCATTTCAATATATAATCCCAACTTTGTTTTAATGATAATTAGTAATCACTAAAACTTCTGTCAAATTCTTGACTTCAATTTAGATCTCTGATATCAACAGAGAAATAACTCACTCGACCACCAACCTCTCCAGATTTATTTTGTCCTTTAAAAGTGTTATTTTGTGTACAGGAACACATTTTTAGGTTTGAGGCTGGACAGACAAACGCTTTTGTCCAAGAACACAAATAACCCCCCCTGGAAATTTTATGGCCACAAGACCCCATCAAGTAGTGAATCTGGTGAATTTTCCACAGCAAAAGCAACAGAGGGGGTGAAGGGACACACCAGGTGGTCAGTTCTGTATCTGTTTGTCCCACTTTGTGTGTTATTCAAATTTCTGCAGTGGAAAAAGAATTACTTACACTCTATCCTCCTTATCACAGGATCAGAATATTATCCCAGTTGCTCACATGATGGCATATCTTCCATTTTAGTTTATTAACTTATGTGCATGTAGGATTATTATCCTACATTTATTGCAGGATTTAGCACTGACATGATGTTACTGAGCAAGCATTTAGTGTACTTCTATGAGGTACAATCATAAAGTTTTGCAAATTTATGGAAAAAATGAACATTCAAAAATCACAACTGATTTAAATTACACCTTTAACCTTTTTCAGGTAGTCCCTTAGTGTGACCCTGGACCACTCCCAGCATGTCTACTGCCCTACAATCTGAATTGGTTTATGGGAAGAGGACAAAGTTTCAGGGAGCTGTGGTCTTCTGGGGAATGCTAATTTGGATAACAGCTGGTGGAAGTCCAGAGGTGCACAAGGGTATGGCCTTGAAGGGACGCTCAACCAAATTTAAATCAGGTAGGGTCTTTTGAGTCTTGTAAAAGTTCGTGATCACACCTTGTAGACAATAGTTGTGTTTTCTAAAGCTAAGTATGAATTTATGCTGATTTGTATGGTGAAGCATTAAATATTGGAAGTCCTTTCTCCTGTGCCATTACTTGACTCATGGCCAAGAGCTGTTTCTGTTTGCTAAGCCTCTGTTTTCCACTCACAACCAATTACCATAAAAACCTTGGTGCTTCCTCCTGCATACTACCTCTGTTTACTTTGTTAAAGTGGTTGTTATGAAGTAGAGAGCTATCAGTAGGTAGTATGCGGGATGAGATTTCAAACACAGCCACTTAGTGCTTCCAGCAGATTGGGAGGAGTGCGTTTGGTATTCACTCCCCTGCATTCGCGGTCTCACCTGGGATGACAGAGATGGTTTTGAGCGCTCGCAGCACCCTGAACGTCCTTAAGGCTGACACATTACCCAGGTCCACAAACTCAGTCACATATCTGCAACAAGCCGGGAGACAAAAGCACAAAAACAGACACACACAGAAGGGTATGACCACACTGAACAGCAAGCCAGCACAGAGGGATAGAAAGGTGGAGATACAGCGAGAGACAGAAATAGATACAGTAGAGACAGGCCAGGTCGGATGGCAACACTGGAGGGTCAAGCCAGAGACTCGACTGTTAAGAAGGGGAAATCAGGTATTCAAAGCTATGGATTTGGATGTAAACTGGAGAAAAGGCAACTCAGTTAAGCACTTTAATATTTTAATGCCTGTAAGGTTTTTGGTTTTTTTTTACATAGTATTTTTGGGTATCCACATAGTAAACTTTAACTGATAAATAGTTACATTTTGAATGTCAGAGTGGTGTTTTCAACATCAGATACCAGAACCAAAAAAATGCCTTTGGGTTGCTTTTGTCTAACTTCAAACATCAACTGTTCAGTTTTGTGCCAAAAAAGACAGAAATCCAGCAAACAGGACATGTTTTTAAGAGTTCATCATGAGAAATGCTTTTGTTTGTGTTTGGCTCTGGAATGGACACTGAATTAACCAGTTTAGTGCGTCAGATTTTTTTTAGCAAATATCCCAACTTGAAGGCATTTTGTTGCCATCGATTCTCCTGTTAACAAACTTTTAGACATATCTGATTTTTCCTTCTTTATTGTTCCTTTAATGCAGATCAGGTGATTGGACCTATGGTCCCCGATTGGGCAAGGAGTGGGAAGTGGGTGGGGTCTGGAGCTGCAAGACATGGCAGACATGGGACGAACAAGAGAGGACGTTCACAACGCGATTACGATTGTCTCCTAGTTTGTTTGTTTTATGTCTCTTGTCGCCCCCTGGTGGTGGTGGTGGTGAGCCCTTACCTGGGATGACCGAGATAGTTTTCAGGGCTCTCAGCACTCTAAAGGTTCTCAGCGCCTGCAGGTTCCCTACTTTGATAAACTCTGTTAACAGCCTGTAGGGGGCAGTGTGATGGTTGTCAACAAACAACAAAGGAAGAGAAACACAACAAAGTCTGAAAATACTGCCGTGACTTTAAACCACCCAAAATTGACTTATTTGGAATATGTGAGCCCTACAGGTCATGCAATCAAGGTGCACTGTTGCACACCTGTAAAGGAAAATTTTCAAAAAGTATTTTAAAAAAGTCAAGTATACAGGAAGTTTACGTTTTGGTTATAAATTTTCTAAACATCACATTATTCTGTGTTTAACCGTTACTTTTTTTAAAACTTTTTTTTTAATCATAAGCCAGTCCTAAATGATCCACACTACATCCAAACAGTTGTGAAAAACTGTTATTATTACCTATTAAGTTTACCTGCTCTTAAAAAACAAAACAAATTACTTACATTTTAAGCTAAAATTCAGCTCAGAGTTATAGCTTAAAAGATCAGATATTCATTGATCAACATTTTCTAGCAGTTGCAAAAAAAAAAAAAAAACACCCAAAAGAGTTATGCAACTCACTGTCATGACTTGCACTGACATGACTTGACTACAATACAACTGGCTACAGTTAGCACTGACTACAATTTCTTTAAATTGATACAGCCATATAAAAACATTTTTCCAGGACTCTATGTAGACTGGTGGAAAACCAAGTACACCACACAACTATTCAGAAGCTTGTAGAACCATCTTTAGCAGCAATAATGTTAAGCAATTGTTTCCGTATGACTTTATCAGTTTATCAAATGGTGGAGGAATTCTGACCCAGTCTTCTTCACAACACTGATGTAGCTCATTGAGGTTTGTGGCCATTACTTTGACCTTTGATGATCTGTCTGAGCATTTAAGACAGGTTGAGGTCTGGACTATGGGCAGAAATCTGTGCCATCAGAAACTGAATTTGAATTGCTCGGACTGAATCTGAATGGTAACTTGAATAAATGCTTTTGAAAACTGAATTTGAATTAGCCTAATTTGAAATTCAATTTATTGGTTTGAAAATGATCATCACTAAATTGAAATTGAATTTTATATTTTGAAAATGAATTAATTTGCTTTGAAACCGTATTTTATCCTTTAAAGATTTAGTTCTTGAATAATTTCAGTTTCACTTCTCACCATTCAGTTTCAGTTCTACAATTCAATTTCAGTTCCAAAATTCAGTTTTCTGGGACTTACATCCGGTTCCGGTTCAAGCGCAGATTAATAGAACTGCGTTTTACTAGCGGACCGAAAGTGTTACTGACGGGAATCTACAGCATCTTGAGCTGAATTAAGACTTCAGAAGTCATTCGTCATGTCGAATGACCAGCGGATAAACTCTCGGGTTGGTAATAAATGTATTACATGTATAAGAACAAGCGTCATGTTAACAAATGATAGCCGTACAGTAACTTTTATGCTTATTGCAGCTGTTAGCTGAAAACGCTAATTTAGCGTAGTTTGCCCTGGATTATGATCGACAGTTTCTAGTAGAATTCCAAAGTTGTCATCTTGGACCCTCTCAGAGCCCTGTATGCTTGCAGAGACCCCTACAGTAGGGAAACATGCAAAACGGTGTCCAAACCTTTGTATTTTAGCTTTATTTATGTCTTACACAGCATCCCAACTCTTTAGCTAACTTAATAACTTTAGCTCAAGTGAATAGTTAGTCTAACTGAAATTAGTTAGTCGAACTGAAACTGAATGGTGAGAAGTGAATCTGAAATTATTCGAGAGCTAAAATTTTAAAGGATAAAATAGAGTTTCAAAGCAAATGAATTCATTTTCAAAATATAAAATTCAATTTCAATTTAGTGATGATCATTTTCAAACCAATAAATTGAATTTCAAATTAGGTTAATTCAAATTCAGTTTTTAAAAGTATTTATTCAAGTTACCATTCAGATTCAATCCGAGCAATTCAAATTCAGATCTAACTTATTCAAATTCAGTTTCTGATGGCACAGATTTCTGCCCATACTGGGCTTTCATTGGGTCATTGCACCACCTTGATTATTTTCTTTTTCAGCCATTCTGTTGTAGATGCCATGCTTGGAACGAGGTACCAGTTTTAGTCAAGCCTTAGGCATCAAATAGACGGCTTCACAATTGACTCTAGAATGCTTTGGTATACAGAAGACTTGATAGTTGACCCAATGACTGCAATGTCTCCAGATCATCACGCCTCCACTACCATGCTTTAGAGTTGGTGTTTGTCCAAAGATGCTGCTTTAGGTTTTCTCCAAATGAAGTGCTGTCTATTATAGCTTAACATCTCCACTTTGGTGTCATCTATCCAAAGGAGATTATTCAAAAGATTTTTGGTTTGTTCAAATCCAGCTTTGCAAAACTTTGTGGTCAGGTTGTGTTAACATACACCTGAACACTCCAGACCCGGAAACTGCCAAAACTTTGCAGTGTATTTGATTTAGGGGTGGGTTTTGATTATCGATTTATCGATTAGAATCGATTGTAGCTTGGATAACGTGATATCGATTCATTAAAATCCTGAATCGATTTTTTAATGTGAATTTATTTTGCCCGAAAGTCCAGAATCTCAGGTTAAACCTCACAAAATTTCAACAACCACTAAACAGCTAAAACAGCGAATGAGAGCAGGAACACGGATTCTGCACAAAGACGTAAACACAAAGCGCCGACCTGCCGACGGATCAGAAGCAGTGAGATGTCGCCTTTCTCACCCGACATGGTGAGAAACGGGGACACGGGGACACGGTCGGGGCTGAAAGCCGACAGCTCGCTGATTCTGATGTTTCGGCAAAACACTGATTTTGTGTTTACGTCCTTTTTGCTCTGATTCTGAAGCTGCAGGTTTGATCTCTCTCCAAACAATATTGACTGAACCAGCAGCAAAAGAAGATCCAAACTACGCTTCACATAAACATCGTCATGGATTCACTCTGACTTTTGCTGTTTTGCTTCCACCACAATAAAATCAAACTTCATGCACAGCTCTCTCTCTCTCTCTCTGTATTTCAAGAACAGTTTCCCTTCTAAAAATCTGTTTTCTGCATTATTCGCTTGCTTGTTACGCACCAGTCTACTGTTGTTTACAGCGCTGTCTGACGCTGTTTTTTTCCTTTTACTTACTAATTTGATTATTAGCACTTACTAAACTGCTAGCCATGGAGGGATTTTCCAAAAGTGTTGGTGATATAGACGGGTAACAGAAGACAATCCTGGATGACAAACGAGGAGTTTCAGGCATCTCAGCAACAGTGTTTCCTTTGGTTTTTATACCTGTTAAAACTCATCAATCCAATCAAGCTGCAGTCTACACAAGGTAAACTTAGAATAAAAGTGTTTTTTTTTACTTTTACATCAACATCCACAGTATGAATCTCCTAGGGGGAAAAAACTACTAAAATCTGCTCTTGCACTCGATATAAAACAAACATCAAATCTATAACAACAACCTAGAAAAAGAAGTTTCTAACAAGAGACATAAGCCACACCCAAGCTGTGAACGCCCTCTTTAGATCGAGTCAGACGAAGCCCTGAGAGCCAAAAGGCGCCAGGCAACAGCGGCCATTTTGGGCCCCCAGTTAGATCAAGACATTTGATACTCAGTTGCTACCGGCCCTCCATTACGGCTCATATTTCACCGGATTTGACTGTTAGGCTGACTGAATTACCAAGGAGGCGTCGAGAGGTGTGGCTGTCAGAACACGCCGTTTAGATGCAAGAAGTCACGACCAGCTGATGGAAGCAGTGGCAGCAGAGACACTTCACAATGGAGGGCTCAAAGAACCAGTTCAGACCTTATGTGAATGTACCTCATTGGTTGTTTTGTTGTTGTTGTTATTTTTGTTTGTTGTTTTGTTACTGTATCTTTTAAAAATGTAATCTTGAGAATATGAAATTAGATTAAATCCCTTCTTGCTCTGTTTCAAGTGATAAAAATGATGTGTGGGTAACACCACATCCCATTTTATTGAAAGGGATTATTTCCAGTTTTACCAAATCATAAAGAAAAATACCTAATATGACAAATGCTTTCCAGTTTTTTACAATTTATTCTTCTATTAAGTAGAAATAATAGAACACTGATCGATTTCTCATATTTGCTTCTGAAGACCAAAACATGATAACAGTAATAAATACTGGTAAATAAAGTATTGGCATTTTTTGTTGTCATGACAACACTATAAACTAAAATGTAAAAAATAAAGATTTTTATTGTGTAAGTTGAGATTTTAAGTGGTTATTAGCAGTTTTCAGAGATGATAAACTTTATACAGATTTTTTAAACTAAATGAACAAAAATATTTCATCTTATATATCAAATATTTCATTAAAAATGCATATGTGAACAGTATTTTTAATATAATGTTACCATTTAGATTTTTTTTTAAATATTTGGAAGCCTCAAATTCTCAGATTATTTAGCAGTTATAATATGGACCATAAAAACCTTCAGTTCCCTTTAATTTTCAAACAGATGTTTATTTAAAAAGGAACTTTTCACTGAACTCCTGCATCAGAAACGTTACTCTTCTCCTGTTTGCTCTTGTATCACAAGTGTGGACTACACAAACTTCATTTTTACTGATCATAATTATGATTTTTAAAGTACTGCCTGTAGTCCAGGTCTGTAATTTTAAGCCTTTATCTTTTTGTCTTTTCTCTAAATGCTCATCAACCGGCAACGTTTTCAACCTTTTTGTCTTTGCTGCAGAATTTGTTCCTCTTCCAGTGTGAATATCATTTTATACCTCTAGAATTTGCATCATTAAATCTGAGCTCTTCCAACTGTTTTGTGCTATAAAAGAGGAAAATTCTGCTTTAAATCTCACTCAGTTTCCACTGAAGAATGAAAGTAAGAGATCGTGTGATGGTGCTTGTTCAGCTCCATTAGTGCTTCGTTTCTTTACAGTAGTAATTTCAAATGTGTTTTAATTAAATCACGGATGATTTAGTGTGAGAAATGGATCAATACGACGTATCAAACGTTGCAGCTTTAATGCTGTGGAAATGACTGTGGAGTCTGCTGCTGCTGCCGGTGTGGTGATGGCAGCCATTAACATGTCATTACTCTAGCAATATCAGTAACACAGGGGTGTGTGTGTGTGGGGGGGGGGGGGGGGGGTGATCCTGGTTACTATGGGAATCCTGACTCGATGGGAGGGGTCAAAAGCATCAATCGTGTGTGTGTGATGTATGAAGAGGTGACTTATGTGCTCCTGTCCTGCTAAAGATCCATCTGACTGCAGGACATCCCTCAGTTCAAGGACATGCACCAATGACACTGTGTGTGTGTGTGTGTGTGTGTGTGTGTGTGTGTGTGTGTGTGTGTGTGTGTGTGTGTGTGTGTGTGTGTGTGTGTGTGTGAATGGCTTCACAAACACTTGGAGGGATACCCCTATTACAGTCACCTTAGGCAGCCAATCAGAGGGAAGTTGTTTCTACAAAAAGGGGCTGGAGTCAACTGGCTTGTTTCAGACAGAGATGAGCTAAAGAGCTGCACTTAGGCACTGCGTAAGATAAATAAGGATTATTTTGAACTGTGAATCATGCAAAGCTAGTCTGGTTGAGTCCAGAGCTTGAAAGTTGACAGCTCCAGCTCCAACTATAATTTCTTTCTCTTAACTTTATAGTTGATGCACTAAGAGTTACTGAAATTGCATCAACTCTTCCAATAACTCTAGGACTGTCTTCAAAATGTATGATTATACACTTAAATGTTCACGTGTTCCTGCTCTGGAATGCCAAGGACTTCACTTCCCTTACGTGGTCGAATCAGTGAATGTAATCCAGACAACAGCTGCGTTTTCTTAAACCCTCTGACTCGCTGACAGGAATTCGGATCAGCTTTGTATTTAATGGGGAGTTTCTGCTTTAAGTGAGACCATTTTGGGGGATTTCACGGGAGCTCATCAGGGTTGTACTATGTGACTCGACAGACTTGGCATCCCATCATCTGAGGGCACCTTCATGAAATGTTTCAATTTACAGAGTGTGCACGGCAGGGGTGACGGCGCTTCATTACACCACACTGTAACCCGCGAGCCGAGCCTCAGGGTCATCTATTGATCCGATCGCTTCGTTCTGACTGTTCATCTACCCGCCGGCGACCCTCGCCGCAGGCCTACTGCTAATCGACTCTCTGATTGATCACCACCTCATAACAAAGCAAACCAAACTGCAGCGATTTTCCATCAGTCAGTCAATTACCGATGTAGATGGGTCATGCTCTTTTTCTTTGTGAAACAAAGCGGCAGGATGTCGTTCGCAGAGGGGGCGTCACCAACATTGTTAAGAGGAATAAGAGGCTCAGAGCTTTGGAGTCTTTTTCTTGACTTGAATTGATGGTTTGACAGTCGATTATGTGCTGAGGGGTTTGAGAAGCCTCGTGCTTTTTAAACCTGTAATTTGGGAAATGCAAGAGTGTCACTGAGGAAACCACTTCACTGTTTTTTTGTTCTATGAAAACACCGTAAAATGGCTTTATTCACTAAAAGTAGCATCCAGCCAATAAAATATTCACTCATCTCGCTTTGGATCTGCTGTCTCTTTTGTTGGAGACATTTCTTTTGTGCCTGTTATTGTTTCTTGCTGTTGATGTTTATTTGAAAGATTTTAATTTTTATTTCCCCAATTTAAAACAAGTATGCAGTCAATATTGGTGACGGTATTTATGTCACCTCAGTTATTGTGATGTTTTTCCTACAAAAAAAAATTTTTTTAGTATACGTGAAAAATGTGTTTTAGAAAGAGAAGGGTGTTCTCAAGTTAAGTTTAAAAACGAACCCCAAACAATAACCTGCACAACAAAACAAGCCATCATTTACTCATACTGTGGTCGTGTTAAAATATTCACCATCATAAGAAAAAAATCCAACCTAAGATTTAAAACAAAATCCTATACTAGCAAGTGCAGGAAGTCTTAAGAAATTCTCCTTTGTGGTGTGTATGCAAGTGCAACGCATTCCATGAAATAAATGAAAAAGACCTGCAGAACACAAGCGCAAAGACTATAAAGAGAGCAAAATTAATTTGGTTGTTCCAACTCTCATTCTCCAAATCTCTCTAATTAAATGCCCGAGTGGTGAACGCTCATTTGTATCCACAAAAAGTGCAGCCAATATTCCTCCAGCACCCACGACTGTCCTTTAGCAAAAGAAAACAGATGAAGTCCAGAGTCAGAGATAATGGCTTCACAAAACATTTCATCAGAGTGCGTGTCGGATTGGTCAGGTGAAAATGACCTCAGTGTGAAAAGAAATCTCAAGGTTGTTTAGAAAAGCGTCAAAAAGCAAAAGAAAATCGAGGAAGACGAATCTTTTTGTCTCTAACGAGCTGCTGATAAGCAGCCCTCAGGAGAGGGTGAAAAAAACAGAAATCACAGATTCTTTGACTCCAGTGAATCTGTCACTGAGTCCACTTACAGGGCTGAAAAAAAGAGGCTCACGGTGAATCTTTAAAGTATTAGGAGCACTCATTGTTTAAAATCAATTGAAAAAGCATAGTGTGTACAGGCTGAGCTTGTTCACGCCCTTAAAAATGGCTCCACCACTTTTCCAGTCACCCCACCTCTGCAGGAGTGGAAGTAGATGCTTTAGCCCCGTCCAGCTTTTAAAATGTTACACAACCATATAGTTATAAAGTATAATTAAGTTTTCAATAGTAAGCCTTTTTAGGGAAACTGTCCCCTTTCAGGATGTCATGCTATTCCTCCATGTATGTTTGTCTGCTCGTCTGTACAATTACACCCGAACCTCAAAGCTGAGCCTCGTGAAGCTTGGAGAAGAAGCCGATAACGTCTGGTGCAGAAGGAGGTGCAGTTTTTACTCTGAGAGAGAGGAAACCACGTCTCCAAGGCTACTTTCAGTAAAACGATACAGGCTGTGTGTGATCATCATCATAAGAAGTTTCAGTTTATTAGTCGTGTAAATATTCTGGCTGTAGAAGCTGATTTAGTAGTGACAAGTATATTTTGCTGAGGAACGTAGAAGAGACGAGCATAAGAATCAGTAAATAAGTGTAATGTACTGTGTCATTTGTTCCCAGTGAAGAAGAAGCTCAAGAAGCAGCGATAGTCGTCGCCGGTCAGGCTTATGCTTATTAACGGCGTAGAGTTTGAACTGGCAGCACAAAGTCAGACTTTCTCCTTACTTTGCAAATGTGTCTTCTGCTTAGCTTTGGAAACTGAACATATATCTAAGTTCGTGTGAGACACGCCTTTATTCTTTAATTCCGCAGCATTAATCCGCTCAGAACAACAACAGAGTCACGTCACCCACGCCGCTCTGCAGCTCTGAGCCTCTCTTCAAAAAAGGAAAATGCTGTCTGATTAACTCTGGTCATTTCTGCAGATTTATTTATTTTTCTATTCCATTAAAAGCATGAAATAGCAGAATCACTACAATTTCCTGGTAACCTTTTATTGTTTGAGTTTTAAATTGTGTATCCAGCAAGGCCATGTTTTACCAGCCCACCGCCTCAATCTGCTTGTTTTATATCCAAGCAGTTTTCTTCTGTTGTATTTTCTTCTTTCTTCTGTCATCTTTTTTTCTTGATTTTGTGAAAATGAACTTGCTAAAATATCCGTGTGCAATAGGAGCGTTTTTCTAAAAACACAAGCTGAACTTCATCTGTGATGGTGCTGTTGCTCAAACTCAAACTTTCATGTAAGAACTGAGGTTTAGACTCCGGTGGTGCCACACTTTGAACGGCAGGTGGATGACTGGTGTTCTGCTATTTCATCACGCGGTCCTGCTGCCACTGTCACATCAGCCGATCGTCACAGAGTGCATTCAACTTTCACAACCCATTGCTTGTTTTTCTGATCACCACATGAAACAGTTACCACAGCACCTTGGAAATGGGAGTTTCCATTTTATACTGATAATATCATTTGCAACCAGAACCTGCACATTAGTGATCAGAGGATGGAGATATAGCCATAGTAAGGCCCACTGGTCTTTGGCTGAAGCATAGGGTTAGGGCTTCCACAGCTCCAGTTCAAGAACTCCAATTAGCTGAGGTGAAGCCTAGCAGCCGCCTGTGTCACCATTTACCTGTCAGTCAAAAAGGACACGCCCCTAATAATTCAAACTTTAAGCCTTAACTAAGTTGAAATAATTTGACATTAAAAATATCATCCCCATAGAAAACCAGATTTTGCATCAGGCTGTAAATGTGTTTATTATGTAAATCTGAACATTTTAACATCCATGGGGACCGATTCACCTTTGGAGCCTCTAGTGGCCACTGGAGGAACTGCGGCTGTTGGTACTTGAACGTTGGCTACACTTTAAGTCCCAGAAGTTGCCGACTATGGCTATGCTGACTTCAAAGGAGCTTTGTGTAGTTTGTGTGGTGTCACTGATACCAAATTTCAACCTTAATTTCAACAGACAAACTCTAGTTGCAATTTTTTTTCTTTTCATTCTCATATAATTTAAGAAACACCGAGGGACAAAATGTTGCCCGGTGCTTTTCACGTTCCACAGATAAAACCCTGTGACTTTTTGGTCCATTCAGTAGACTACCTATGAGTTTCAGTGGTTTCAGTAAATGTAAACACGATTTGCAGTTTTTCGTGCAGGTTCACAATCACAATCGAAGAGTTATTCATGAAGACGCTGACCTCCATCTGCAGCTGTTCTACAGTCACTGAGAACAAACTGTACACGTAACCACATGCAAATCCATCAGGAAGGCATTTGATTGGTCCCAAATTTATTCTAGAGTAGCACAAAGAGCCCAAACATCCAGGCAGAGTCATAAAGAACTAAGTTCAGACAAAATACTGTGTGAAAGTATACTCAGGAGAACTGGTGCTCTTTAAAAGGCAAGGGGTGGTCACAGCATTGAGATCCTCTCTCTGTACTGCAGTATGCAGGAAGTTTACTGATTAATTACAGCTGTTCATGGCATTCATTTATAACAACTCTCACTTTAAATCTTTTGAGCTTTTATATAATACTATGTGTGTGTGTGTGTGTGAGTGTGTGTGTTTGACTCACGCCATGACAATGACGCTGAAGTCGAGCCAGTTCCAGGGGTCCCTCAGGAAGGTGAACGGTCCCACACAGAAACCTCTGGCCAGGATCTTAATGAGAGACTCAAACGTGTAGATACCTGTGAAGGTGTACCTGAATGAGGGATGATAACGTTTATCAGTATTGGAGGGGAAGGGAGTCATGTTGTGATGAAACAAAATGAAAAGGATAGAAAAGAAACAGCAAAAATAAAAGAAAGGATCACAAAAAGAGAAAAAAGAGGAAGGATGAGGGCACAGAACTGGACAGTAACAAGGTAAAGGAAGAAAATACGACAAATGCTTGTCCAGACGAAGAGCAGGGGCAGAAAGAAAGAGAAAGTTACGGATGTGGAAGAAGTGAAGGACAAAGAAAGACAAAATGAAGAAAAGAAAGAAAGCCGGACGGGTGGAAGAGAGAGCCAGAATAAATATTCATAAAACTCTCCACCACACATCCTTCACTTATTTATTTTGTCCCCAGAAACAAGTTTGACCCGACTCGTGACAATTCAACCGTACAAAGACAGGCAGGAGCGCAGAGAGTCTGTCACGTTAGGCCTGACCGAGCAGCTGCAGCAGCAGCAGCCTCCACAGCTGGAAGCCAGCGATGAACTACTGTACATTAAAGGGTCTGTTCACCAAAAATATGCATTTTTCCAATGATCCCTGAATGTGCTGCAAAGGTAGCTTTAGTTTAAAAAACTGTCCTATTGAAATAAATGGAATTCAGTCCCAAAGCATCAAAGATGTGCTTTTACTTTTCGATTCAGCAGCATCTTAAGTGCACTTTGAACATTAACAGCATATTAGTTTAAGGGTCTGCGACTGACACAAACAACACACTAAAATTTGCAAACCATTTACCTCTGTTACCTCGAATTACTTTGCAATAGCTACTATGACTTGAAAGAAATGCATATCCAGTAATATCATTGATTAAATGTAAATTCACATAAATCACCTGTGGCTGATGAAGAAGAAAGAAAAGATCCCAGGTGTACTTACTCCAGGTATTTGGCCCAGTACTCCGGCTCGGACATGGCCATGAAGCAACAGTTTGTCAGGATGGTGCACATGATGAACAAGCTGAATAACGTGAACAGGTTAAGGACTGAGAAGATTTCCCATCAGACAATAAACACTTTACATTTGAATCAGAGTTCAGTACAAAGCCCACACTGTGTGGAGAAATCAAGACTAGTGGCATCAAATGTGGGAGTGACTCCTGCTACTATATCTGGGTCCTGCTGTCTTCTTACGTAGCCTGTTGTACATTATAGAGGGATTCCCAACAAGAAGTAGAAGTACTCCAAGTTTTCAATATAACTTTAGCTTCGAGCTACACCTGTAAAAGTGGAAACGGTCCCATAATCCCATAATTTACTATAGTTGCTCCTGGTATACTGCTATATACACCAGCATGATACTTTATTAAACCCAACTGCTTTGCCTGGGAAAAAATGTCTGGTTACTTGTCACAGATGATTTAGTTTGTTTCCTGTGTGTGTCCTTCAGAAGGAATGGTAGCTGATCAAAAGAAGCACTCGGGAGTATCTTTTGGAGAGAAAACATACCAAACACAACTATCTAGACAACATGGAAGTGGTTTGTTTGGCAGAGACTGGCAACCAGGAGAGTGAGCAGCACAGCCAACAAAGCTGAGGAGAGAAGCTGAATTATCAAGTGTATTATGTTAAAAAAAAATCTAAAAGAGCAGATTGTACAACCTGAAATATTTTTGTCTGTGTTTTAAACTTTATGTTAAATAAGTCATTTAGATACTCGTGATAAAGAATCAGATATTTTAATACAGGTGAACAGATCAACCATCAGCTCCTCCAAGGTGTTTCAACCCCAAATTGCACCTTGATATGTGACTTTAATAAGGCCCCAGTCACCCAGGCCTAGTGACCAGTCACCAACTCCCTACCAGCACCCAGTCCCCAGCTGTTTGGCAGCTGGTTGCTGAAGGTTGCTTGTCATCAGGTGAAATTGTTCACAAAAGCAACCAGACCCCAGTCACCCATCACACGGACTCTTCACCCTCCTGCCCTCTGGGAGGCGCTACAGGAGCCTCCGGACTAAGACCACCAGGTACCGGAACAGCTTCTTCCCCACAGCTGTCAGACTCCTGAACTCTGCCTCCTGACATCTGACCCACGTTAACTCATGGACTGGACATACACACACCCACAATGGACAACTGTACCCTCAAACACACAACAATAACATGGACTGAACCACACTCACAACCCCAGCACTTTAATTACCTCTGTAGAAATTATCCACAATCTCACTATCTAACTGCACACTGTCTAAATAATCATTCTGTACATACATAATTTTATTCTACAACGTTATAACCAGCACTCTCTATAGCTTTTTACATTTCTTATAGTTTATATGAATCAGTTCATGCCGTACATACATAGATACTAAGATACATACTATGTCTGGAAACCACCTTCCAGACCATCTCCGAGCAAGCTTCCCAGATGAAGTGCCTGATCCCATCTGCCGGTGGATCACTACTTCCTGACGACAGGAAGCACACGTGAGGCTGGGAAAGAATGTCTCGGACTCCCGGACCATCGCACCGGCCCCCTCAGGGCTGTGTTTCTTTCCTCTCTGCTCTTCGCCCTGGTACACCAACTGCTGCACCTCCACCCACCAGTCTGTCAAGCTAATCAAGTTCGCAGATGACACCACCGTCATTGGGCTCATCTCGGATGGGGACGAGTCTGCCTACAGGAGGGAGGTTGAACGTCTGGTGTCCTGGTGCAGCCACAACAACCTGGTGCTGAATGCCCAGAAGACAGTGGAGATTATTGTGGACTTCAGGAAGCACACAGCCCCACTTCCCCCCATCATCCTGACTGACACCCCCATCACCTCTGTGGACTCATTCCGCTTCCTGGGTACCACCATCACCCAGGACCTGAAGTGGGAGCCCACCATCACCTCCGTCATCAAGAAAGCCCAGCAGAGGATGTACTTCCTGAGGCAGCTGAAGAAATTCAACCTGCCAACACGGACGATGATGCAGTTCTACACTGCAATCATCGAGTCCACCCTCACCTCCTCCATCACCGTGTGGTACGCTGGAGCCACTATCAGGGACAAACAGAGACTGCAGCGTGTTGTGCGCTCTGCTGAGAAGGTGATTGGCTGCAAACTCCCATCTCTGCAGGACCTGTACACCTCCAGGACACTGCGGCGTGCAGCCCGGATCTCAGCTGACCCTTCTCACCCTGGACACAGTCTGTTTGACCTGCTCCCCTCAGGCAGGAGGCTCCGGTCCATTCGCACCAGAACCTCTCGCCATAAGAACAGTTTCTTCCCCTCTGCTGTTGGACACATGAACAATAACCACATGACTGTCCCCGCCACTAACACATGACCCTACGCTGTGTCACTGCATCATTTCATGTTTGGCACTGATCACCACCTGCACTCATGTATATATCTTTCTACGTAGCACTCATAATTCTTATTCTCATGTATATATCTCATGTATATCTCATGCACATATCTTTCTTTCTACATAGCACTTTAATTCTTATTGTTTGCACTGAAGCACCGCAGCAATTTCCTAATGTTGTAAACCTCAACATCTGGCAATAAACCCCATTCTAGTTATAGCATATTCATAACATACTTCATCCCGTGTACACTATAACATACCATAATAGACCCATTTCTGTAATATACTCACATATCTATATTATTGCTAATATATATTGTAATATATCTATATCATGGCTAAAGCACTTCTGGATGGATGCAAACTGCATTTCGTTGTCTTGTACCTGTGACATGTGCAGTGACAATGAAGTTGAATTCTATTCTATTCTATTCTATTCTAAATGATAGTTCTTGAGTTTGTGTTACAAAGCTCTTGATAAACAGCCTGGATGGGATAAACAGTCAGATATTTTACCTGCAACAACCTTAAATTTGCAAATAGTCTTGTAAAGTTTGTTGGCTGGACAGAGGTCGAAATTTAGCACAGAGAACAAAAGAGAACTGCGAGAGAGTCAATTTAGTATACTTTTCTGTGATTTTCAGCTCTTAGTCAGTGCGGATAAAAGCAGCAGCTCAAATGTAAAATGGAAATGTCTTCAGTGTGACGCTGGTGATCGAGGAACCGAGGCTTTTATGACTTGTTCTCTCATTGTGAGTCTCTCTGGAGTGTGTCAGCTAAACGGCTGAAATGTAAGTGTAAAAATGTCTCTTTTTGCCACAACATGCCGAAGTGATTTTACATGTGCCGTTTTTTTTTTAAATACCTTTCACTGATTTCCCATTAGGGCTTAAATAAAGATGAAGTGAACTGAAAGGCTGTGTCGAGTTAGCATGTGTGTTTCAGCGCTCCCCTCCAATGCCTGCCACATTCAATACAGCAAATTAATATGCCATTAACAGCGGCGATGGGAGGAAAGGCCCACTCTTGTCTAATCATCATATAATGGGGAGCAGTAACTTTCCAAACTGTCAGAAGGCAACAGTACATGTTAAATATCAGCTTCACCTGCCACGTTCAACACGCCGCGCTCGATGAGGTGGGAGAGACTTCATGAGACCTCACTCAGCTGTCAATCACAGCTATAAATGAATCATAATTATTGTAATTTGGCAGAAGGAACATACTCCCTGTGTGAAAGCGGCCCAAACTCCAGCTGAAACTTGTTTGAGCGGCGGGGTAATTGTTGATTGAGTGCCGGCTGTAATGATGTTGCTGAAGCGTTGTGGCAGGCGGCGAGATAATACTGTTACCAATTGACAAACAACGCAAATGTCCCCTCACCGCCGCCGCCACAGAGCCAGAAGCTAATTATGGGGTAATGATAGACCTGCTGTTATGGACTTCCCAGGCCACCATACCGGTAATATCATTATACCTCCCACACCCACCACGGGATCTGTCTTCCTGTCTATAATCTACCCCGGTTTTATTTTTTCTCTCCCTCTTTCCACATTTGTCCATCTCCGCCATTCTTCCCTCATTTTTTCTCTCTTTCAGTTGAGCTGTCCAGTTAAACATATGCCACTGCCTGTCCTAAAGGCTTTTATTTTGAAAGAGGGGCTAGGAAGAGGAAATTCCAAAAGGATAAACTCAGAAGCGTTCCACAGCATGTCTTTTATTCTGACTTCATTCTGTTACCCCAACCGGTCGCAGCAGATGGCCCCGCCCCTCCCTGAGCCTGGTTCTGCCGGAGGTTTCTTCCTGTTAAAAGGGAGTTTTTCCTTCCCACTGTCGCCAAAGTGCTTGTTCATAGGGGGTCATATGATTGTTGGGTTTTTCTCTGTATGTATTATTGTAGGGTCTACCTTACAATATAAAGCACCTTGAGGGGACTGTTGTTGGGATTTAGCACTGTAAAAATACATTCTAATTGAATAGAAGAGAAAAGCTAAATGATCAACTGTCATGATTAAAACAAATCATTAAAAAAATGATGTTTAGGTTGCCTCAAAAGCTAATATAAAAAAATAAAGGTCCTAACTTTGGTCATAATATATAAGAACAAATCAGAATATTGTTTTTATTGATTTGTTCTCCCAACGTTTTGATAATCATGAAATAAAGAAAATAATTATTCTGACTGATATGAATCACTTTTTCTTTCCAAAACGCAATTCTCCAAAATATAGGGTGAGGATTGGGTTACCAACTATGATGACTTGGACTTCAGAGGTTTAACAGACATGACTTTAAAGCTCACACAAATCCACAACAACAACTCAGCAACAACACACAACAAACACAAAGCTTATTGACTCACTTTGGTTCAACGTGAACACAATTAAAACACAACGGCACTGCAGCTGGTGGCTGCAGAGCAGCTCTGAGTCCCACAGCAATGCCTCATGGGATGCAAAAATCAAATGACTGTCCTCAGGAGCAAGGCCCCATGGGAAATAACACGGTTTGCCTTCAGAAAAACACAATCGCTGTATTCTAATATCACAGCGGTTCATGAGTGTACGTGTGTGTGTGTGTGTCCACCTCAAACAGCGGCTTGTCATAGTGGCGCCACTGTGGTTGGGCACAAATCCAGAACACACTTGATCACACACAAACACTTCTAAAGCACAAACACGTACTAAAACTCCACTTCAGCACCGCAGCTTGTACCCTTACATCGCGCACCTCCTCCACACAACACACACTAATTTTTATTTCATCTCTCAGAACAGCACGCACACACAACGTGGACATCAGCAGCGCCGCACCTCCATCGATGACCTCTTGAACCCACTTATTCCCCTGACAACAGCAGCGTGTCCGCCAGCTCAACGTCTCTCAACACCAGCAGCCGCCTCCCACGGTAAAAATAGACGGGTGTGAGGTGAGGATAAGGGGGGTGGGTTGAGTTTTGGGTGTGAAGTAATAGCTGTCATGTTGGCCTGGCGTCTGGGGCCTGAGGCGGACGCCAGCGTGGAGCTGGTGCACGGGCGACGGGCCAAAAACCCACAGCTATAGCCTCTAACTTCGAAAGTCAGTAAAGCGTCCTAAAGCACATCTGGATTCACATTTAATATCAGCCCCTGCACTCAACTAAACAATCTATCCACAATGGAAGCAGTTATCATCTGCAGTCTGAAATTAACTAGATAAATCATTATGTAGCTGAAAGTGCCTTAGAACTGCTACCCTCCTGATGTCCAGCAGGGGGCGAGTCTTTTGGTATGGAAGTCTATGAGAAAACGAGCCTGCTGCTGAACTTGATCTCTGACCTCAGTGAATGCTCTCCTGATGAATTTATGGTCTTAATCTGTAGTTGAAAGGCTTATTAAATAAAAAACAAAAGTTTCATTTGTAAATTATGATGACATTTAGAGCAGAGTGTGCCATGTCCTCGGTGTGTCACTCAGTTCCTCTCGTTCATGGCATCAAATGGAAACCAGACAGGATATGACTCATTGTTGCAGTTTAATCCTGACCAACATGAAGCCCAGTTTGATCATACGTGGTACCAACCAGTAAAACCAGTAGGGAAAAAGCTGACTTTCGTGCATCGTTTAGAATTAAAGGTTCACATCTAATGACGGTATCTTAATTTCAAGGCGATGTTAATTTCATATTACATGTTTTTACAGTCCTCAGTGGAGCTGCAAAACCTTCACGTGTAGCTTTATTGTTGCTACCAGCAACCAGCATTAATAATTAATTTGATTGAAAATTTGAAGATATTCAATTCTTCAAAGCAGCTTTCACACTTTGAAAATCTTTCCAGTAGTTTGGATTACACACTTATAGGTGGAGCATGTTTTCCACTCTGGGTTTAAACTCAGATCTGTATAACTAACGGGCCAACATAAACTATACACAACCAAAGTTGGGATTTCTTTGTAACTAACACTAAGGATACATTTTCCTGATCACATCACCTGCTGTTGTTCACTGTAAAGTCATTTAATGTGGTTTAGTTCCATTTTTATGCAAATTAATCATGTGTCTTTTATTTTAATAATCTAGCTATGCAAATATAGTCATAATAAAGTCATATAGCAGCCACACACAAAAAATACAACTTAGACTTTATTGTAACAGCAAACTGGGAAAATTAAACTAAGACATCTTCACCATTCAGAGGCTGGATCGAGTGATTTGTGTGCTTAAAAAATGTTATCATAATTGCTGCCATAAACTTCCTGTCAGTAACTATGATTAATGAACCAATCATTTCTCTCTGTGGAGAGCCAGCTGGTTTCTGTAGCGTCTATAGAAACAATGAAAGTGACCCTTACATTGGGGAGGGGGTGGGGTCAACAATTGATCTGAAGTGACTCTTACCACTAAACCACACCACCAAACCAGCCCCACCTACAGAACAACACCGTCACCCTTGACCCCTAACCGCAGGAGTCAAGCGTTCAGGCCTGAATCGTGCTCTTCGCCGCACATGAAGTCGCACATTTGCCGAGTGTATGCAGAACGATGAGTCATCGCCTTTTTTCCCCAGGTTTTTGTAAACCAGTGCGTCTGCAGTTTGGAAACCACTGAACTCGAAATGTGCATTTGCTTTCATAACGACAGCCTCATGCTGACTCTGTTCCTCGAATGGCCTCTTGAGTGTGGCCGCAAAAGTTAGTCAATACCACAATACAGTAGCGCCAAGTTGGAGCTTACAGATCCTAAAACTGAAGTGACTTAATTCTGCATTCTTGTTAATTGCCAGCAGGGGGCGACTCCTCACTTCCTGTAACCTCAAGGAAACTGTTTTCTTTTGATTTTAAGAGCTCAGTATTTGTAAACACAACATTGTGTTTTAGGCGGTTATTTTGTCAAAAAAGAAACAATATTCCATCAGCCAATGAGCATTCGGTGTTCAGTCTGCATTTCCAGTTCAAACACCAGGATGGTGACGGTGAAAACTCCTAGCTTAAATTGTCCCGGAATACAGATGCTATGAAAGACGAATGCGTTTATTTTATTGGTTGCCTTAAAGTCTTTTTAAACCCGCTCCAGTTTTTAATGGAGGTTTTCTTGTTTGTCACATAATTTTGCTCAGCAATGGATCTGTGATGTAATGAATCTGTGTTACGGTTCTAGGTCATTTCATTCAGTTCCTTATGTTTTAGTATTCTTCTGTATTATGACTTCTGATTCTTTTGTTATCTTGTTTTGAATATTATATCCTATGTTTCAATTTATTCTGGTTTAGGGTTTTGTTCTTAGGTTTTGTGTCTTGTGCCCTCGTGTTTAGTGTAGATTTAGTTTGGTGTCAAGTCTGCGTCCTTGTGAATTGTTTCCTGTTTTATTGTGAAAGTCCGTGTCTTATGTGAGTGTATCCTCATTTATTTCCTCCACACGGCTCACCCCGTTAGCCGTGACAATCTGAATGTGAAATCTGAATTTGACCTGATGCAGCCACACTGATGTCACCCACTATAGTTTCTTAAGTCCTGTTGTGAATGCTGGAGTTTTGTATTACTCATATTTCCCATCAATACGAGAGATGGGCGGGTCTGACTGAGAAATCAAGTGCTCATTGGCTGATCCCAGATAATCCTCTTTCCTGAACCTTAAAATAAAATTTATAAAAATGGATTTATTTTTTCTTTCAATATGACCCAAAATGAGCGACTGAGGTGACAAACTGAGCAGTTTACAGAGTTCAAGTCAGAGAAAGGCTTTTGTGTAGACTTTATAGTCTTTCTCCAACTGCAGGCATCGCCCCCTGGTGGCTACTGAAAGAATTCAGTTTTAAGACCCAGAAGCTCCATCTATCTTCCTGCTGAAAGCAGCTGAGCCAGAAGCTGACAGTGACGCTCGTCACATAAATGCCCCCTTTTCAGAGTCACTTAGACCTTTTCCTCATGACAGCTTGTAACAAAATCAGGATCAGCTGGGTGTGCACACTCCACAGAGCATGAATGGATGGTAACTGCTCAATTACAACAGGCAGAGCACCTGTGTGGAAACACCTGCATTCATTGTGGGTTTTTTTTAATTCATTAATTTATTCAGATTTTCCTTTAATTTGTCACATGTATATATACGATATGTATATTTCTGATTTTTTCACCACTTCTTAATTTTAAAATCCAGACTACACTCCGGCTTGCCTACAGGCGTTAAGAAACCACAACAAGCAAACATATTAAGAGCTCCTGACAGGCTATAAGTCAAAGGTCAAAGGTCGACACTCCTCCAGGAACAAACTCAGAGATTTGGTCAGCAGAGAGATTATAGTCACAATATTTCTGTGTGTGTGTGTCCCTGTAATGCCTGTATATTCACCTGTGTGCATGTGTGTGCATGTATGCCACCTTGATGAAGGCTGTGCAGTATTTACTGGCCATGTTTACGGCTCACCAGACAGCTCAAGATGATACCTGGCTCAGAAATACAACCGACAGTACGAGCCCTCTGATTCTGTCTCTCTCTCTCTCTCTCTCACACACACACACACACACACACACACACACACACACACACACACACCCACACACACACACACACGCACACACACACACACACACACACACGCACACACACAGTCAGTTGACATGATCGCTTAATATGCTGTCATTACTGTGCGTGTGCCTGGAGACCGTCCAGCTGTGGGACCCAGTATAAACTCACCACTGGTGGATGTAAAGAGACGTCTGCCTGCGTAAAGCAGCCAAACAACGATTACACCATTAATGTGTCCAACAAATATCTGATGACTATTGGTATGCAGACCTGTAATGTCTTGCATAAATATATTCTGATAAGAGTGATGCTATTTTATGTATTTTTATCAAATAAAAAGTCTTTTTATTTCACATTAATAATTTACATTTGTTTAACTTTTTTCCATAAAACGCTGAACAGTCGCTTTATTTTTGTTTTTCTGCTTCCATTTTCTTATAATGAGAAAAGCTCTAATCTGTGAAATTAAAGAGTTTTGAGCACAGAAATGCAGGAATTGGCCTTTAGCTGAATAGGTCAAGGTATTCACTTTATTCATAAAAGGCATCCCCTGATGTTTACAGCCAGATCTGATTTGTTAAGAATCAGCTTAACGCAGACTTTGTGTAGACCGACCCGTTTAGCCCAGGATCATCTTAGCAGTCTGAAGATAGACGTCACTTTTGGACCAGCTAGCTGGCTTGGCTAGCAAAAAGCATCTGCTTTTAACTGATATTAATGAGGATGGCAGTTTTTAACTAACCTCGCTGAAAAAAAAATCATCTGAACTACCGACAGCAAACACTTGCTTAGTTTAACTTTACACATCTGTGAGTTAAGCTAACAGATATTTTAATCGTACGCAACTTTGATTACAGTGAAATATGGAACATTTCTGAAAGCTATGAGAACCTTAGTGCCTTAATTAACAAGATACGTTCACTAACACAACTGGAGTATTCAAATGTGAGCTTTACTCTACTGTCAGGGAAGTATCCACACCACACCATGGGGGTGGCACAGTCCCCCACCTACCACACGCACCAACCTCCGCTCCTTTCAAACATATGATTGGCTGGTGCTGCCACACCAAATGATCCCCTACACCATTACACCAGAGCATGAATAGCACCGTTAGGAATCAGAGTACATTTACTTGAGTATTTTACTGACATTAAATATTTTCTAAGAGAGAAAAATCAAGTGAGTAGTACGGTTGTGTTCACAGTGACTGTTTCCAGAGGAGCTGCCCTCTTCTGGCCAGAGAGAGGAACTTATCGAACTGTTAAATACGTTTCATGTGTTTCCAGCAGGCATGCAGAATAATGAGTTTTGATTTACACTGAAAGCGTGTTAGCATTAGTTCTGCTATCCTTCAACATAACATAAGCTGAGCAGTTAGCATGCCACCCATCACACAGACTTTGTGTACGTTCACCTGTCAGCACAGAGCTGGACCTTTAAACCTTTATCTCACACCTCTTCAGTTAACATACAGCATCATTAATCCGGCTGTGTGCCAGGCCCACATGCATACACGGTATGTATACGTAGATTTACAGGATCTTGACTTTTTGTGGTGCCAACCAATCAGCACATTCAACGAACACCAGGAAGCTGTCCCCTGTCTTTTATCTTTAAGGACCTTAGATGTACTGCTGTACAGTCAATGCTCACATAACTGCCCTAGCAAATCCTGTAAAAAGCAGGAGCATAATGAATAATCATCATCATCAGTGCGACTGGGATTGTTATTGTGATCAGCTCACGCGTTCTCGTACCTCTAGAATAAGGAAACAATGACAAATACTAACACTGCTCAACAACCTGAAATCCTATACTAGCAATAAATACTCACATATAACAATTAATCATTGAAATCCTTATCTAATTTATCTATTTGTTTGTTTGTGGTGTGACTGGACTTTGTTTAAGAAAAGCAGCAGAGACTAAAACATTACGTTCAAATCTCCTGGAGCCTACATTTCCCATGATGCAACCTTGTCTTAGACCCTCCTGCTCTTTAAACTTGACTTTTAGTTTATATTAATATTTATTTTCTGATAAATTTGAATATTTTCTGATTTTAATTTGAATATTTTCTGATAAGAATGAAGCTAAGCTTTTCTAACCCTCTAATCTTTACTTGTGAAACTGCGTGATGGTCTCTTTATACGGGACTGCGTGTTGATGGTTGTGATCAAAATAAAACAGTATCCGAGATATCGCTGCCCCGTCAGTCACAATGAGACGCAGTGAAGCACAGACGAAGGCAAAACAACAACCACAACAACTGCTTCTGTTGCCGTCAGGGTGGCCTGGCTTCTCTCACACAGCATCCTTCAGCACACACTGAAAGTACTGGAGGCTCCTCTGTAACTGACCCCTGACCCCCACCCGCAGCCATTTCCCTGCAGATCATAAGGCAAGTACAGACAGTAGCAGCAGAGTTTGTGTACTTAAGGATATGAGTGCACGAGGATCTTGATGGCGAGTCTCCGGATAGGGTGGAAGGGGCTGAAGATGTAGAGGGCGGATGTGGCACTGAAACGGAAGATGGCCTTCCCTTTGTTCAGGACTATGAACGTCTGCAGGAGAACCAGACAGAAAAATACATAAATACACAGATTTTATTAATAATGCACTGTGCTGCCAAAGAAAGGCACTAAAGCAGTGAACCAGGGAGCCAAGGCCTCCATTTTTATTCCTTAGAATTTATTTCTAAATAATATGGGTGCTGTGTCTTGGGTTTGTGGTTTTAGGGTGGGTAAACTGTTCATCTCTATGGCTTTAAGATTTTTTCATGTATAATCTTTCTGTAAATAATGAAGTGATTAATCTACTTTAAATTATTTTAGTTCTCTGAAATGTAACAAACCATAAGATCTGATACATGTAGTATTTTCTATAACAGTAGATTTGCAGTTTAGTTTACATACATTTTGAGAATAGTATGTAGATTGTTCCTGGCAGGCTCTACTGGAGGCTGGCTCCAGGAGTTAGTCAGTCCCAAAGACTGAATAAGACCTGGACGAGCCACCGTCTGGTTTGGAGATCTGTGGCCAATGCTAACAGTCTTAGCTAGAGAAAAGCATATTGGCTAATTAGTGCTAAATAATGCTACAGCTACGTCTACAGAGAGAAAACAGTGGCTGGCAACTGCAGAAAAACCAAAATAATCAAAGCCATGTGGAATAAACGTTTAAGCTAAATTACTTTTAAATCCTTTAAAGCAACTTTCACCAAGACGCCAATAAAGTGGCAACAGGATGAAGTCGGTCAGCTATCGGTGTGTTTCCATCAGTTTGTGATTGAAGGGGGTTAAGTTGGCAAATATACATGCAATCAGTTTGTGATAAAACCATGTTTAACTGTGAAAAACTGGCAAAGATCACAAAACTGTGCGATGTGTTGCAAAATCTTAAAATATACATACAAAAAACAATTTATATTAGCTACTCACAACCAGAACTTCAGATCTGAGACAGAGGTTATTTTCTGAGCCTCCTCCTGAGGGGCTCAGAAAATAACCAGAACCAACCAATCGAGAACTATTTCAAAGAGATGCATTGCAGATGAGTTGTGCTCATCGGTGCAGATTGACTCCGACCGACTGAAACATGTTAGTCTGTTAGACGGCAGTTATTTCCAAACCTTCGCCAATCTGTCTGAGAGCTTTTCTGTCCCAGAATCAGGAAAAATTCGATGCAATCACTGAAAAATCACCAACTTTTCCCAATCACAGGGAGGATATCGTCCTAGAGTGTCTGCGCCATCGCAGACTAAAAAATAATAGAAATCCACTCACCAAAACCAAAGCACGGACTTCTGGGATGGTTTGTATCTCACATCAACCCACGATATTAATCAGATAACTTATCAAATATAACTAAAAAAAAAGAATAAAAAATGGCTTCCACCTGCTTCCTTGTGGAATCGATCGGCTTTGACTAAATATTTTTGGTTACATGAAGTCTGAAGTCAGCTGATTTGTCCTATTTACATGGTTAAGTCTCCACAATATTACCATGTAAACAGATTTGTGAGCAATCCAGGACACACACACACACACACACACACACACACACACGCACACGCACACACACACACACACACACACACACACACACTAGGTAACTCTCCTGTGGTCCTCAGAGAATCTTCCAGGGATCCTCTCCAACAGCGGAGAAGGTACATCCAGTAACACGCACACGCTTTCTCTCTGGGTGACCTACCCTCTTGTCTTTGAAGTAGTATGGGTCGATGTCTTCCAGTGGAACGCCCACCAGATGAGATGGGATGTCAGCGAAGATGCGTGGCAGCTGTTTTCCTGCCTCCAGATCGGGCCGGGGCCGGGGGAGCTCCACGTCACCCAGGTCCTGACGCACACACAGACACACAAACCACATCTGAAATATCTCACATCTGTCTGCTTATAACGGCTCACTTCTTTATTTCCACGTTTACCCTCCAGCATCTTGTTGTGCTTGTGTGAGCTGTGTGTGTGTGTGTTTGTTTTGACGCACCTCCTGGTAGTGTTTGTTGCGTCGGGCCTCCTCCTGGGCGATGCGCTGCTCGATGGCCGCCAGGGAGTCCGGCGTGAAGCGCTGAAAGCTCTCTGGTCCCATTGGAAACACACAGCCAGCCATCTTCTCATCCTGATCCTGCTGCTGACTGGCCCAGTATACCAGCTGCACACACACACACACACACACACACACACACACACACACACACACACACACACACACACACACACACACACAGAGGACAGAGGTTAGCTATGAAAAATGACTTCCTACTTTAAACTTCCAGTTTGAACATAGTAATCTAATCTAATCCCACAACCTGCTGAATCAAACAGAACACACTTCAACACACTGTCACCAAAACCCAGCGGAGCTGCTGCTGCTGGAAACTCGTTCATCAAGTCACAGGAAAAAGAAATGCAAAGCATTGTAGCAGTTCAGTAAATCAAAATATAAATCGATCCAGTTGTGCTGTATACGATTATGTTTAAACTTAACAAAATTTAAACCAGTGCATGTTTGCAAACATCAAAAATGTAGAGGTGACACACGAAGTATTTCAGATATTTCTGACACATTTCATTGTTGAGTCCTCTCCAAAGTTTACAAAAGCTTTAATGGTTTTAATAATTATAAGCAGCATGGCAGCTTCAACTTTACAGCAGGATTATTATGATGATTGTTATTTTTAGCTTTTACTGCGAGTGCTGAAATTAAACCAGAATATGAAATCTGTAGATTGAAAAGTAAATCACAAACCCAAAATCTGCTGACGTCTCACATATAGTCAGAAAAAAAACAGCTGACTGACCACCAGAACAACATCCTCGTGTTGTGTTATGAATCATAATTTTTCCCAATATTAACCCTTTAAGACCTACCATAGAACCAAGTCCGCCAGAGCTTATATTATATTTTTACAGGCTGTGGAGCCATTTTTGGG
Organism: Simochromis diagramma; assembly: GCF_900408965.1. Classification (NCBI taxonomy): domain Eukaryota; kingdom Metazoa; phylum Chordata; class Actinopteri; order Cichliformes; family Cichlidae; genus Simochromis; species Simochromis diagramma. The sequence goes on from NW_024387319.1 coordinate 1,159,238, forward strand.
AGCATTTCAAGTTGCTATACACCAATACAACCATTATAGCCCAAATTTTAATAATATGTCTGCATTAAGTTCATAGTAATTACATAAATTGCAAAAAAGTGCAATAAACTACAAAAAAATTGAAAATCGTTTTTGTTTTTTTAACATATATTTGTAGTTAGAGAAATTTAAGAGGCTTATCCCTCAAAACTGTAAATACAAAAAAGTTGCACAAACTAGACACTTAAAATTTATATTAAGTGTCTTCATAGTTTTATTTTTGAAATACACCAATTTTCATACACTGCAGGAAAAACGAAAATAAATATTATACTGCAAATTTGCAAAAAAGCAGCATATGCATCAAAATAAACTATTTCCAGCAGTGCAATATGAGTCCTAAGCATCCCAGAAACGACACAGAAAGTTAGAAAGTCAAAGATAACTTTTAAAAACACCAGTATAGGCTCATGAGGCCCTGATGGTAAAAAACGACATTTCCGCAAAATGACGTCACTTCCGGTTTCGGGCAGGTCATGGCGGACATACGATAGTTCGCGCTGACGTCTATTCCAACGTAGGAAGTGTTATGAACAGCTGATCGTGTTTCTGGAATATTATGTTTTTGTTGCTGCAAGCGCTTTGTATGCAGTTTTTGCAAAGCTTTATGTGGAAGGAAACCGTGACTGAGGACAAGCTGAATACATAAGATGCAAGTACAACTCCTCCGGTTTCATATGCAAAAAAAATTATTGTGCTAGCTTACGTGGTTGCAGTGCTACCGAGATCTAATAATAGTTACGCAAAATGGAGCATGTCCGCTCCGACCGGCTTTAAAGGGTTAACGACTATGAATCTCAGAGCAGCTGTTTGTAAAGAAGTCACTGAGCATGCTCAACATCCAGCTTACTGTGTTTGCCACTCTGGGATTAATCACTTTAGTTTTGACGTCATTTTATTTTCACATCTGTCCATTTCAGCTTCACTTTAAAAAAAATCATTGGTGACATTTGCAAAGCATAAACTTGCCGAGCACATTACAATTAAGGACTATAACGCTGTAACTTCCATATTTTATGGTAATAGAGCTGCGAAATGCGTCAGTGCTGATGCAGAGGCTTTAGTAAAGAAGTCAAATAAAAGCGGCCTCCCTCTTTAGGTCAAAACTGATGATAGAAAACACTTGTTGAGTATATTTTGAATCCTCGAGTCATGAGCTGACGAGCGTTTGATTTGAGTGCCAGGAGTGTCTATGGGCATCGGGACAGAGCTGTGATTGAACGGCCTCGTCGCTCGCAGGATGATTACGTCCTCTGAGACGGCGTTCTGCCACTCAGGACAACCCCAGCTTCACCTCGCTCATCATTCAGCGGCCGCTCGGGCCCTTTGAAAGGGCAGCAATCAGCCTGAAAAACTCTCCACGATCGACTCCAACCTGATGAAGCTCAATCACACCTGCCCCCCCTCCCACTCTGCCTGACACCTCTGCGATGTCAACAGCTGCACAAGGTGTTTTACAAATAACCAGATGACACTACTGCATGGAACACCGAGTCAACAGGAGCACAATTTTCGATTTTGATCTGTTTTACATATTTAGTCCAGGTAAGACAATCACACTGCTCATTTTTCCTTTTCTACATGATGGTGGCCTGTTTCCATGAAGATACAATCCCAGTTTGGGGTGGAAGAACCGGACTGGTCTGCACAGAGCGCCAACCTCAGCTCTATCAAACACGCCAACTGATGGCTGAACAAAGGCACCAGACCTCATTAACAGGCTGCATGGAGGCGAATCCTCAATGAAGAAGAAAGCAAGCCAGAGTCCAATCCCCTCTCCATCAATCAATAAATCAATCAAATACTTTATTGATCCCTGATGGAGTCATTCACGGCAAGCAAGGACAGCAGCACATTAAACAATTAACTCACAGACAGCACACAGACGAAGCTAATTTACACTTTAGATTGAGAAGCAGCAGCGCTCTTAGGGACGTTATTTCATTCCTTCATCACTGCAGAGAAGAAGCCACGCATGTTTTACAGTATGTAAATGTAAAATAATTAAAGCTAAATATTATTACGCAGTCAACGAAGGAGGAGGCATTACATAAATATAGATAAGTATCCTCCTTTCTGATCCAGAGGAGTCTGCAGGTCTGCCAACCTCTACTTGTTATTGGTCACAGGGGGAAAGGACCCAAACAAAGGACACAGGATGCCAGAGCCAGGTTTTAATCTCTATTACAATCCTGCCTGTTAATGATTAATGAAAACAAGATCATCAGGACTGCTCCATGTAGCTACCACACAGGTCTTATTGCACACATCTGCACCCACACACACAGCTGCCCTTTCCAAGGGACGCGCCACAAGTCTCGGCCTATCGCCCAGACAAACTCCAGCATTTATGATTTTTGCCATAACTGAGCTCCCCTATGGGAGGAAAACATATTAGAACGGAGAAAAGAAACATCAGATTTAGACTGAAGAAAGTCAGTGAGGCAAAAAAAGGGGGGGAAAGAGGGAAAAAACAAAGAAGACAAAGTCCTTGAAATAGACATAAAGTAGGACTGAATGATGAAAAATGTGTAACAGGAATATATAACATGAAAACTCTTTTTGGCTCTTTTGAGCTTTTAAAAGAGTCTGTTCAGGCAATAGCATCCATGTGATTGGTGAAACGAAATCTTTGGGTTTCTCTTTTCGCCCTTCATCCACCTCACCAACTTATTTGAAGTGTACATTTGTATTTGCTCCTCCTTTTTTTTCCAGCCATACACCCATTAAAAGTATGTTTAATAAAACAGATCAAATTCATCTTGTTTATAGTTTAGTTGTAAGCTGAAACAAGTGCAGTGAAGTCTGCACGAGTCCACCAGGCCTGCCCAGGGACTAATGTGCAGGTTGGAGAGGACTGTTTCCTGCAAGAAGGTCACTGTGGTGCAGTTAATATTGAAAGGAAGCTAAAGACAAGAAAACACACTCAGAAAGCATGCTATTTGTGTGGTGTTTTGTTTCCATGTATAGAGTCTGATAATTATGGGAAGTTGAGATAATGAAGTGCAGACCAACAATAGTCTCATTAAACTCGGAAACGGGGCAATCGAGTATAGGGTTACACTGAAGGAGAGAAAGAGAGAGACTGACTATAGGATTACACTGAGAGTTTCAAGAGAGCAAGACTGACAAAGTGTGAGTGTGTAACAGGTCTGTGTGTGTGTGTGTGTGTGTGTGTGTGTGTGTGTGTGTGTGTGTGTGTGTGTGTGTGTGTGTGTGTCCAGACCATCTGCCTTGGATCCTAATTGAATGATTAGACAGCCCTCGTTTTTCAACCCTTCATGCATTTATTCTTCACAGCTCCCAAATCTGATTTCTGAAGAGAGTGTGTGTGTGTCTGTGTGTGTGTCTGTGTGTGCATTCACGTGTGTGTCCACATCAAAGGAAGATCTAGCTCTGTTTTCCATTCTTATCAAAAGCTGTCATCCACTCAGTCTCTCTCACACACACACGTGCCCCAACTACAGTAGGTCCCGATGAGCTGCTTGGTCCTGGTTTCCATTTGACTCCATCACTTGGTCACGTACACGTTTATTGGCATCATGAGATTTGTTGGCCCTCCCAGCTGAAACAATAAAATTCCCCAAGTTGAGTTAGGAAAGATCAGCGACACTGAAAGATGACAAAAAGGCTGGAAAAGCAAATAAATCTTAAGTTTTTCTTCTCAAAACTGGTCTCACAAGAAAACCAGAAATCATCACGAAAAAGGTCCCAAAGTTGTCTCATGTTCATGGAGGCAATTGAATCCTTTTTATTCGTCACAGTCAGCAGGAATTTGTAAGAAATCTGTTTGTATAAGAAGTAACTTTTGTGTCTGCAGGAGCCTTGTTGTACAGACAAAGCAGGGACACGCTACAATGGAAACCCAAACCAGCTTTTTCTAAACCTAACACTCATATTCATTGTCCTTGAATGTTTACAGGAAAACAGTGATGCATTTCAAAGTTAGAGGAATACTGTTGACCGGACCACAGGAATTGGCAGCCAGTAACTCCATGAAGAACCTTAACCCACACAAGCCACAACCTTAACCCTTTAAGACCTACCATAGAACCAAGGCCGCCAGAGCTTTAGGGAGCATTTCAAGTTGCTATACATCAATACAACTGTTATAGCCCACATTTTAATAATATGTATGCATTAAGTCCATAATAACGACATAAATTGCAAAAAAGTGCAATAAACTACAAAAAACATTGAAAATCGTTTTTGTTTTTGTTTTTTTTTACATATATTTCTACTTGGAAAAATTTAAGAGGTTTATCCCTCAAAACTTTAAATTTAACTTTAACTTTAAAAAGTTGCAAAAAATAGTTTACAACAACAGGAAATTTATTTTGAGTGTCTTCATAGTTTTATTTTTGAGATACACCAATTTTTATATACTGCAGGAAAAGAAAAACAGTCTTATGATGCAAATTTGCAAAGAAAACAACATGTGCATCAAAATAAACTATTTTAACTAAGCATCCCAGAAACTATTCAGAAAAGCATAAAGTCAAACATGACTTATAAAAACACCAGTATAGGCTTCTAAGGCCTACAAGTAAAAAACTACATTTTCTGCAAAAATGACGTCACTTCCGGTTTCGGGCAGGTAATGGCGGACATGTGATCGTTCGCGCTGACGTCTATTCCAACGTAGGAAGTGTTATGAACAGCTGATCGGATCGGCAAAGTATGTTTCTGGAATATTATGTTTTTGTTCCTGCAAGCGCTTTTTATGCAGCTTTTGCAAAGCCATGCGTGGAAGGAAACCGTGACCTAGGACAAGCTGATGGCATAAGATGTAAGTACAACTCCTCAGGTTTCATAGGCAAAAAAAAAATATTGCACTAGCTTATGTGGTTCCGGTTCTACAGGGATTTAAAAATAGTTACGCAAAACGGAGCATGTCTGCTCCGATCGGCTTTAAAAGGTTAAATACATGCATACAAACAGCTTGAGTGTCCACCATCCATAAACCCTCAGCTAAAGCAATGTGGGACAAGCAAATCAGTGTCTTTGTTTACAGGGCTTAACCTTCAAGCCTACCCTAACCTAAGCGAGATAAGATGGAGCTCTGCAGTAATACAAGTCTACCAGACCAATGTGGCGAAGAGCAAGTCGATCTCAGTTCTGGTCATTAGCTCACAGTAGTGACCAAAAAACGAGAATGTGATTCGGCTGTAGTGGAGCTAATTTATGCCAAAAAGGCCCTGATGATTGTGTCCACACATCTAATAAGGATATATCCTCGCAACTTTCTCTTGGAGGAAGGAAGTCCTGTTGTAGACCAAGAGTTTCATGGAGGGATCAGCTGACTGCTTGGTGTATCATGTTGCAATCAGGATGAATTATAAAACACATCTTGGGAAGAAAAGATTTGAATGGTATAATTAACTTGCTACCTCTACAGCCTAATTCCAGATCAGCCATAAAAGATGGATGGATTTCACTTTAGCTCCTCTCTCTTTGACCAGCAGGCTGTGGGGGCTTATTTGCCTGAGATAACAGTATGGGAGATACCCTCTTTCTACGCCATCAGCTCCATTAGAAGAAATAGCTGCTCTAAACTGAGCAGTTAGAGAAGGATGACCGCCGAGTTCTTGGTTCACTATACATTGACCTCAATATTTAAAATTCTGGCCATGTTTGATATGAGCATCCACTACTGGAACAGAAAATACATACACATTAAATAAGGTAAATGCTGCCAGGGCCAGATTAAATGTCTACAGTCTGAATCGTGTCTGAAAAAACACGATGCATGCCTACAATCTCACTGCATTCAGCCTGTAATCTTATCTCGGACACCTCACTGTCAGCTCCTAATTTTAACCACGTTGTGAATGAAAGCTGTCAGACGCATGTGTTTTATGAATGATTCATAACTCTAAATTACATCAAAGAGGCCTAAAATGTTCCGCTCCCTGAGTCACACAGCTTTCTGAGGACCTTTTAAGACCACAAGATTGTTTCCAGCAACCTTCTGACAAACTCCTACATTTATTGTACCTAATTTATAATCAGAGGAACATTCAGCTCTGAAATTACCAGCCAGGGGAACCATTACAACACAGTGACTGGTCACACTTGACTTTTAGTACATTTTAGTAATGGTGCCTAAGAAGCAAAGACCAAATACCGCTTCCGTCTGACATTTAAATGCATTATAATGTTCTTTACTCTTTGATTTCTATTTTGTCGTCTCATATATTTCAGCACCCTCTTACACCTTTTTTTACCATTGTCTTTTCTTTAACAACTTCCTGTTTGACTTCTTCATAGTCGTGGACCTGCCTATACCCTTTCCCTTCTGTCTGTTTTCCTTTACTACCTCCTCCCATGTCCTTTCACGTTCTGGAAAAAGATGCAGGGCGCACGGGCCTGAGACACAGATGAGCCAACACAGTAAAAGTCCTACAAGCTGATCTTCTGATCTTTCAAGGCTTCTGGCCATTTTTCCAGGCACTTCTCTCAAAGAATGCTCTAATTGGCATCACCTGAAAATATTTCTTCAGAGTCAGACAGAGTCATATATTTAATGTTACCCTTCTTTCAGACACTAATCAGCCTCCATACTGCTTCCAGCAGCTTCAGGCTAAACCACAATGAACTGCTACAAACTTCAAATGGCTGAACAGATGATTACAGATCCGTTGCTCTGCAGAGCTTCAACTGTGTTTCGTGCTTTTAATTATGTTCCCTGCTCATTGTGTCTTTGCATTGTTGTTTACTACTAATTCTTTTGCAGCTCCTCACTACAGCAAGACCTTTAGGTTTCAGGAAATGCTGAACCAACTAATGCTTAATGCCGATACTGCATGCTGCAATCCCCTTAATAAGTGATGACGTGTCGGCCGTGTGTTGGATGAGGCTCTCATCCTGTTAGCACGCTGCAGTGCGGACCTTAACCTTAAAGTCAGGACTTTTTCGTAGCAAGAAATCGTGCACCAACGTGTTAAGGACTAATCTCGTCCTATGGTTGGATAATCTCTGACGTTATTTTGGCTTCAATTTGGTTGGTTTTCAGTATTTTACATCATGGAACCTGATAGCACATTATATGTCAACCAGTCTGACTTTACCACTGCCTATGCTGACTATACTGTTGTTTGGAGGGTTGGTAAAGGCTTTCAGTCTCCTGAGTTCTGCATGTTTGAGTGTTTTTTTAGGAATCATCAGTCAGAATTTGGAACATCATCTTTAGATTGAGACTAGCTATCTGACCACCTTCGTAAATACTCTTTTTCATGGATGCCTTGATGTTAAACTTTATTGCAATCATGATTTTTTTTTTTAACTGTCAGTGGTGCCACAGAGTTTTGTTGCTTTTGGAAAAGAAAGGAGCATTTGGATCTAGAAATGTTATCAACTTAAGAGGTGAATAACGCAACAAAGATCGCTTTTCTTATGCTAATAATAATTAACATATTTCCTACTGGGGACAGCTGGGCTGTGTTGGTGGGTTTCCTTCAACGATTAAAAGTCATCCTCCTCTGCAAAGTCAGTAAGTCTAGAAAATTGCTAAATATATGTGCACATAGAACGTGAAAATAACAAAAACGCTTCCCTTTAAAGTCAGTTTTTGTATCCTTATTTTAAGTGTCAGTATTATCACCAGACATTTAAACCTCTGTGAGCCAAAAACCACAAAGTAACTTGGAGAGTACAACCACAGCAACAAGCTGTTTCACCTCTGAAGCTAGACTGAGGACTGCCCATTAGCATTCGGCTGCCTTGCTCAAGAACAATCTGAGGCTTTAATTCTGCACAACATGAAACAACAGCAGAGTTTTTTTTACTACAGACACCAAAAGTGAAGATGTTATGAAACAGGAAGACGGGGGAGATTGGATGAATTTCTGGGTCACCACGCCAACACAGACAACCAAACAAGCGTCGCCCTCAGGAAGGACACACACACACACACACACACACACACACACGCGCATGCAAATATGCACGAGGAAAGTCACATTCAAGCACAAACATGCAAACAAGCTTCACAACTTTTACATTAGGGCTGAAACATTGGTTAATAAACCTGCAGCTACAAAACACCTCCAGTTCATTTCCTACATATTCATCAATCAGACCATTATAAATAATTATAAATGCAAAGCAGAGGCTTTATGAACAATCTTAAATTGGAAAGTCGCTTCATTTGAGTAGATCCTTTTCTGAAACAATCACAGACACCATTAACTACATTTACTGCTAGTAAATTCAGATCAGATAGGTTGCTGTTAGTCAACTTTGATGTCCTTAAACTCACTGTATCTCCTTTTTGTTCCAAAAATAATATTTCAGATAAATAATCCAAACCCTAGCAGCTGCCTGATCACGTCTTGTTACCTCAGAGTCTGTGGTGAAGACCTGGGGATGAGCATGATGGCACATTCTCAGGGTAAATCACCGAAAATAGTGACTGAAACGATGTCAGTGGTGCTGTAAAATTATTCAAAATAAACAGTGAAACTATTACTACACACAGCAAATAATCAATGAAGAAGAAACTGAATGAAGAAACTGAAAAAGTGAGCTTCAGATGATCCAACACCATTAAATTTAAAATCCTTCCTGCTGAATGAGCGGGACGCATCAGGTCATGTGCCATCTTCCATCTCACCAACCAACCAGCTTATTCAAGTGGTTCAGCTGGTTTGAGTTTTTTCCTGTTAAAAGGGAGTTCTTCCTCCACACTGTCGCCAAGTTCATACTGCAGAGAATCATTTGATTTTAAGGGTTCTCTTTAATATTGGAGAGGCTTCCCTTTACAACATGAAGCTATTTGAAGCTTCTTGAGGTGGAACTGAAATGAACACACTTATTGAAACAGCAGCCACAGTGCCACGACCCTGGGTCTCATGACCAAGTGTTTTGAGTTTTAGTTTATTTTGATGTTTATAGTATATGGTTAAGCTCATTAGTTTTTCTAGTTCATTTGTTATTCGATTCCCCTTGTGTCTTCCAACCCCTGTTAAGCCCTTCATGTGTTTCATGTCTGCGTCTCATTATGTTTCCTGTTTTATTTTGAAGGGGTCCTGTGTTCCTATGTTTAATGTTTTTAGTTTTACTCCACCTCTCGTGACGTCGTTATGTTCATGTGTTCAGCTGTTTCCCCGTGTGTTCCCACTTCCCTCATTAGTCTCCTGTGTGTATTTAGTCCGTGTGTTTTCAGTCGTTCCTGACAAGGAAAACCTGCTGCTGCTACAGAAAACTGCAAAGCTTAAAAATGACACATGCATGAAGAAAATGATATCTGTCCAGCTGTGGCCTGTTCACTGACGGACATCAGACTAGTAAATAAAGTGGAGAACCCTTAGAGTTAAGTTAGCACTGTAGTGTATGTGGATGTGGAGGGCCCGGGGTTAAAGGGACGACCTTTAACAACACAATCATAGCTCCACTGTTACTGTGGAACAAAGCAATAATAATGAACAATGATTAAAAATGTTGTGTACTGATGATGATGATATTCTTTATTTCATTCAAGAATATTTAAGTCGACTTGCTTGATTTTATTTCAGTAATGGTCACTAGTCTCATCTCCAAAGTGAGTTTCTAAGGTTATTTTTACACACTACTGCAGGACACCGTTTTGGTTTTTTATCTACAGTTTACAGACGTCCCCTAAACACGTCACACACACAGTTTTAGCAGCGAATGTGAGCTCTTTAAACCGTGGCCCTGCAGACGGCAGCTTTCCCGAGAAGCACTCATCCAAACAGCACGGCTGAAGTCGTTTGTGACAGGAAACCAAAGACAATGAATAAATAAAGCAAAGTAAAACATGTTGACCTGTCGTGTTAAGAAGCAGTTTTCAAATTTCTTTCGTAAGTTTGAGCACCGCATCCAGCTCCAACACTCAAACACAGGACAAGAAACCAACAAGATCAAAGAAAATGTTCTGCATGGTGAAGCTCGTTTTTTCATAAAAAGGTGAGGGACACATTCGGTCACGCCTGCTGCATGAAGACACACACCTGTGCTGTTCTATGACATCACACAAGTCTGTTAAAGACACAGTGACGTGCAGAGTCGGCTGAAAACAACAGAATGCTCCTTTAGTGAGTTTCTCCTCCTTATTTCCATTTCTCAGGCATTCATCAGCCGTGTGTGTGTGTGTGTCTCTGTGTGTGTGCGTGTGTGTGTGTGTGTGTGTGTGTGTGTGTGTCTCTGTGTGTGTGCGTGTGTGTGTGTGTGTGTCTCTGTGTGTGTGCGTGTGTGTGTGTGTGTGTGTGTGTGTGTGTGTCTCTGTGTGTGTGCGTGTGTGTGTGTGTGTGTGTGTGTGTCTCTGTGTGTGTGCGTGTGTGTGTGTGTGTGTGTGTGTGTGTGTGTGTGTGTGTGTGTGTGTGTGTGTCTCTGTGTGTGTGTGTGTGTCTGTGTGTGTGTGTGTGTCTGTATTCACTGGGCTTAGGTGAATGCATATTCTGTCCTCCTTTATTTCCATACCATTTCAGCTATTCATCAGATACAGTATGTGTCTCTGTGCGCCCCCTGCTGTGTGTGTGTGTGTGTGTGTGTGTGTGTGTGTGTGTGTGTGTGTGTGTGTGTGTGTGTGTGTGTGTGTGTGTGTAGAAAGGCCGCACGCTTGGTTTGCTCTTTTCTCCTTCGAGCGTTTCTTCCAACCTCTGGCAAGCTACAAACTCTGTGTCTGTGCAGCGTCTCCACATCCTGTCTGAAGCCTGTTTGTGGAATAAGGTCAAACTAAAACACCAAAACAAAAAGATGTCTGTTCTTTACAGAAACATAAATTAAATACTCAGACTGAGATGTTATTGTGGCCGGAGACGCGCTCATTTCGAGGGGTGCACTCCTGCTGCCGGAGTACGGAGGCTCGTTAGTAACAAAACTACACGGACTCCCGCGCTGTGAACAAACAGTGGATGGAGATTATGAAGCATTCATGGACAGATTATTTAGGAGGGTGAAGGCTGAGTTTAGACTGCAAGTGTGCGTCTGGATTCGGGCTCACCGTCGTGTCGGTGCTGCTTATTCTCAGCTTTGTCAGTTTATAAACATTGCATGCAAACTCCAACTGGGAGCAGCCGAGCAAACTCTGCAGGAATTCACCTGGAAGTGAAGCTTCATCTTCTGCTAACTAACATGAAGCTACTCCAGTGCAGAGCGGCTTCACCTTGTCCGGACGCTCCGTCGCTTGGACAGAAACGGGCTAACCTCCCTCCTGGGAAGTACTAAAGTCTGTAAGTGTTTCTTAAGTGTTTTCAAACCGGAGCTGTCAGGATATCAGTTTGTACAACATCACTGTTAATGTTAGTTCAAAGAATAATTTATTATGATGTTGTCACCACATTCCAGGATTTATGGAGAAAAAAGACAAAATGATCCCGGCCTCCTGGATGTCACATCAGACAACAACGCTCTCCAACCTTTCCAGAGTTTGGCAGAGGTCCTGGTCCCAGCTGGTGTTTTGTTCCAAACACTTAACGGGTTTCCTCTCGCAGGGAAGCATGTCTTGCTTGATCTTCAGTGAGATGGATAGCGAGGACCAGATCGTTCTCATCCTCCAGAACATTGTTGGTGTCTTTTGTTGTAGCCCTCCACACTGTTTCTCCTTTTCTTTCCAGCCCATACCTCCACCTCCTCCACCTGCTCCCTACTCTCACTTCAGATCACAGTGTCGTCTGCAAACGAGTCCGTAAAAGTCCATATAGACTCCTGCCTGACCTCATCTGTCAGCCTGTCCATCACCACTGCAGACAAGAAGAGGCTCAGAGCAGATCCCTGATGTAACCCCGCCTCCACTTTGAATCCATTTGTCCCTCCAACTGCACACCTCACCATGTCCTGCACCACCCTCACATACTTCTCTCTCACTACTGAATTCCTCATTCAGTAATAAACTGCAGGGATGACTTACTGTCATTTTTAACAAGAAGCTGAATGTATGCCAAAATATTTTAGTATTTTTAGAAGAAGAACATAAAAAGATCAAGTCATTTGTGCTTCTACATTTAATGGTATAAATGCCTTCATCAGTTTACACCATTAATCACGTTTCTGTGATGTTTGATTGGCAGGAATCCTGCTTTAAACACACCTAAACAGCCACAGTGCTAATGTTGTGTTTCTAATTCATAAAAAAGGGACAAAGTTAAAGTAACTCAGAACAAATGGACACTGGCTGAATTTGTATCACTTCAGGATGCTTCTCCGGGTCTTCCCTTGCAGGTTAACTACAATTTTGACTCTGTTTTTGTATTTTTGTCTTAACACACCCTCCATACAGCACAGACGAGGCTGAAGGAGAGCAGCTCAGAGCACGTGTGGCAGCACTCAGGACCAATCCCATCAGCTCTGTTGGCTCGGCTCTGAAAGCAGAGCGTCCTGTCACAGCTCGGTGATGGAGAGCGAAAACTCCCACAGAAAAACCTCTGCTGAGAGGACGCCGCCGTCCAGGAGCAGCAGCAGTGAATATGCAGCACCTTCAATTCAATTAGCCTGAGAGGAGGAAACGCATTTTGTCACCGTGCCGCTGCTGCGATCGCAGCGGAGCTGCTGCCCGGCACAGGGAATGATTCACTGACGTTGGGCAGAACGCCAAGCCAAGCTGGCAGAGGACCACTGGGACCATTTGGGGTGGGTGGTAAAGATGAGGGGGGTGACCCTGACATGCGGCCGCTTCCGTGTGTCATGTCAGAGCTGCGTGTTGGATGACAGTCCCTCACACCTCTACACACACTTAAAATCCACCTTCCACAAAGCTGCAGTGTTTGCGCTTCAGACGCACGCCCCTCGGCTCGGTGGTGTCGCCATCATAACATAAACTGTGCTTTTGATTTTGCGCCCTTTCATATTTTCATATTTCAGGCCATTTGTGGAACCCTGTCTCCTGAAAATTACATTCATGCAGGACCTTTTTTAATGAATTAAGTGCTACATTTATGTATCACATATCACACTGCTGGCCATTGTGATGTTGGCTTGTGTCCTAGGGATTCAGTTGCTACGTGCTTTGGCTAATAAAGTACAATGTGGAGCCTCTGCAGACTTTTCTGTATTAAAGCAGGAAGGAAAAAATCTCAAAGTGCTGCTAGCTCCTGGAAGCAACAGACAGGAGGAGCTAAACAATGGATGTAAAACTAGTTTCTGCTGGTCAAACAGTAAAAACTGATGTAAACAATATTATGTGCTTAAAGAAAAATCCTCATTTCTCAGATTGTCTCACATTCAACTAAAAATAAAACAGTCAAAACTTTTGCTTCTCTAAACAACGATGATCCAGCAACGCAGGTAAAGAGGCTGTTTGGAAAACATTGAATCCGAGCTAAACTGTGAGTCCGGTCTGCAAAGAACACAACAAATGTGCTCAGTCTTTCCACAGCGACCTGTGAATGCAACACCGTCGGCCTGCAAATGGATTATTATATAAACTCCACTTCCTCCAGTTTCTGATCCGGAGAGCTGTGATCTTGTCTTTTTAAAAAACGGGGCTCTGCTCTCTCTTCTATTCTCTTCTATCAGACAGTTTGGCCCTAAATTGGCTTCCTGCGTCCCGCCCGTCAGAGGGAGTTGGATCAGTCTGCTGCTGAAGGTGCTTTTCTGTTTCTCGGTGGGGTTGACTGATTGTCCCTGACTGCCAGTAGTTGGTTCATTGTGCTTTGTTGTTGCTTGGGCTGCAGACAGTCCTGGCCCTCGCCTCCACACTGAGCCAACCTGACTCATTAGTTTAGCAAGTCCTCCGGCCTCGCCGGCTCGGACGCCGATGACTTCATCATAGAAGCTGTGCGCTGGCCGGCACAGAGCTCTCGACGTGTTAGCATCAAGTCCGCCCTGCTGTTTGTTACCTGTCGCTCTTCACGGTCGTCTGCAGTGTTCACACAGGGTGCTTAATCCTTTCAGAATCAAAGAAGGCCGGCCTAAACCGTTTCAAACCCCTGACTCAAACATTACTTACAAAATGTGCACCAGAACCATTTTCATCCTTCCTTGTCTCCTCCATCACTGCTGCCTCTGCCACGATTTCTTAACTGCTTATTTGCCCTCCCTTCTTACCTTCACTCCTGTTTCCTCATCTTACCGCTTCCTTTTTTCTTATTCTTTCATTCTTTCTTATTCTTCTTTCATCCTCCCTCTATCTTTCCATCATCCTGTCTCCTACCTTCCTTTTCCCCTTTTTATCCTTCCTCCTTCATCTGTCCTTGTTTTTCTCTTTTTGTATCCTCTTCCATTCCTTAAATATTTTCATCTATCAACCTTAAACTGTCATTCTTCCCCTTTTTCTTCCTTCCATCCATACTTTATCTATCCATAACCTTCTATCGTTACTTCCCTTCTTTCCTCTCCTATCCTCCCTTGTGTTTTCTAATTTGTTTCTTCCTTTAATCCATCCATTCATTATTTAGCTTTCCCTGTTTTTCTCTTTCCCTTTCTTATTCTTCTTTCCTTTGTTGGCTCATTGTCTCTCTTCTTATTTATTCCTCCCTGCATTTATACTCCATCCATTCATCTTTCTCCCTTCCTTTTCTAATTACTTCTGTCATTCCTGTTTCTTTCCTTAACACTGCTTTACCTCCCTTCTTGCTTCCTTCTAATACTAGCACAAATATAACTCCACTACTGTGGAGTCCGCAGCTGGAGATGGAGGTCGATGCTCCGCACATTGCTCCAACCGATAGTGCGGCCCTCAGTGCTATGATGGGGTGGGAGTCGGAGTTATATTTACCACGGTATGAGAGACTCCTTGGAAAAAGCAGCTGAAAGATATTAAGGACTGCTATGACAGGAAACAGGTAGTACTGGCTTGATAGCAGGAAATGAACTTTCAAAATAAGAGCCAGAGGATCACAAATGAGGTGCTGTTCTGTCAGAGAGATAAAAAGGGAAATGCTTTGGTGAATCACCAAATGTACTCTGGCAGCTGTTAATAAATCCAGCCTGGCCCACCCATGTGAAGCGTGTGTGGGAAACTCTGCACAAGACACCTCAGAGTCCCGCCTCGGCTCACGGCTGCTCCTGCCGTGCGATATTACAGGAGGCTGTAATGGGCGATCAGTGGTTTTGGTGACATTAGGCACACAGGCTTCGTGTACTTGAATATAGGTGTGTTTGCGCAGACCAATCACATCATATCATAATTTCTATATTAGTTCCCGCCACTGTCTCGGTTAAGTGTCTCCTCTGAGTGTGTCCGTGGTTATTAACACACAATGACGGAGCGCTGGTATCAGTTCATGTTCTGGTCAAGGTCGTATCGAAGATAAAGCTGTTATAGGTGTCGTCAAATCCCCATCAGACGGTAAAGGACCGCACTCGACCCTCCGAACTAAAAAGCAGCCATTCAACGCCTCGCAAAGCTAAAATTCATTTACGCACACACACGCCACATTTTCTTTTCTCATTTCTGATTCCTTTGGCTTGTTTCCTTCCTTCAGTCCTTGTTTCCTTTATATTTCTTCACATCCTCTTGTCCTTAATTGGTTTCTTCCTCCCTTTGTGCTCTTGTTTCCTTTCGTGTTTCATTTTTCCCTCCCTGCAGCTGTAGTCCGATCTTCCTTCCTTCTTTCCATCATAACTTCCTCTGTTGTTTGTTGGTTCCTTTTAAGTCTTCCTTTCCATCTTTTCCGCATTTTCTTTATTTCGTCTATTTTCTGATTATCTCCTATGCTTCCTTCCTTTTCCTCTTCCTCCATTCCTTAGTTCTTGTCCTACCTTTTCTTAATTTTCTCTGTCCGTCCTATTTTTCATTCTTTGCTCCTTCACTCCTTCTACCTCATTTCCTGTTTTTCCTCCCTCCCTTTTCCTGTCCTTCATTTTCTCTTTTCTCTTCTTATCTTTATCCCTTCTTTCTTTCCATCCTCCTCTCCTCCCTCCCTACCTTACCGTTATCTCCCCTCCCTTCCTTCCTTGCTTGCTTCATTCTTCCATCTCCTCTTCATTGTCTCCTCCTTTCCCCATCCTTTCCTTCCTTTCAACCAAATCTCTCCTTCCTTGCTTGCTTCGTCTCCCCTCTTTTCTTTTTCTCTTTTTTCCCTCCCTGCTGCCTTCTCTTCTGTCCTTCTTTCTCCCTTTCTTCTTTCCTTCTCCCTTCTTTTTTCTCTCCCTTACTCCCTTGCTTCCCTCCCCTACCCGTCTTTGCTTCCTTCTCTTCCAATCTTTTCATCTCCCTCCCTCCCTTATTTGCTTCCACATTTCCACTTCCCCTTGCTCCATCCTTCCCTTCCTTATTTGTAACCCTTCATCGCACCTCTTTTCCTTCCTTCCATCATTCACTCTCCCTCCCTCCTATTCCTCCTCCCCTTACTCCCCTTTTTCATTCGTTTTCCCTTTCCTTTCTTCCTCCCTCCACTCCTTCCTTTCATTCCCTTTTCCTTCCTCATCTCTCCTCCTTTCCTTTCTTGCCTCCTTCCTTCTTCTCACCTCTACTTCCTTCTCTTACTCTTTCCCCCTCACTTGCTTCCTTGATTACAGCCCAACCTCTCCTCCCTTCTTTGCTTCCTTCTCTTCCCATCTTTTCATCTCCCTCCCTCCCTTCTTTGCTTAAACGTTTCCACTTTTCCTTGCTCCATCCTTCCCTTCCTTATTTGTAACCCTTCATCGCCACTCTTTTCCTTCCTTCCTTCCTTCCTTCCTTCACTCTCCCTCCCTCCTGTCCTTCCTCGGGCCGTTCTCACTCCCCGGGCACAGCATACCCACGTTTTGTCACGTCCTGTAGCGTTCCTGAGGTCACCTTTCGCGTTCTTATGGTACGTGCTGGGTTATGGAAGAATCCCAGTGGAATGACGGTCCCGTGTTAATACACGTTCCAGCCATGTATTCAAGCCCTAAACCTAACCTTTTCCTTCCTTCCTTCTTTCTTCCTTCACTCTCCCTCCCTCCTATCCCTCCTCCATCCTTCACTTCCTTTCTTGTAACCCTTCATCTCCCCTCTTTACCTTCCACCCCCCTTTCTGTACTTCTCTTCCTTCCTTCCTCCGCCCCTCCTTTCCTCTCTGTCTGTCTGAACCTCTGGTTGTCTTGAGCATCATCTAACCATCTGAGTCATTAGCGTGTCTTGTTTGCATGCTCTTTATCGTCACTTTTTATCGCTGTATTTTTTATCAGCTCAGCTGCAGGTTTGTTGTGTTAAACTGAAATTAAAGGAAACATGCGTCAGTGTCTCAGGCTGCAGCTGTCGAGTATCAGACTAACCCGCACTCTTCTTTCTTTCTGATGGAAGTCTGTGTTTTTAACTTGCTGCATCATCGTTCACACAGGAACACGACAACATGGAAAAACATTTTGTAAACAGCTTCAGGAGTTTGGTTTATGACTGACAGCTGTGAAAATACGAATATGAATGTGAACGGAGCAGAAGTGAATCAATAAAGAGAGAACAACAGGCTGAAATAAGAGATACAGACACAGAAATAGAAAGCTATTTGTCCTTGCATGTACTGCAGGCATGCATCACTCTGTGAGTGTGTTTGATCTTCTCTGTGTCTGTCCTCATGAACAGAGGGATGTGGTTATCACTGCAAAATTATTACACTAAATATGACTTTTTCAGCTGTTTAACAATTACAGCTGATCTTTTATTAGCATGTTTGTTGGAAACATTCATGAGTCTCCCTTTTTTCTTGTTAGAATATAAGGTGCTCATCCTCATTTCTTTCACAAACACGTTTCTTTACCGAAGTAAGATTTTCACTCAACTACAGAAATATAAATGAAACCGACTTTTGGCAGTAAAACTAAGTAAAACACACTGGGTGCTGTTAGGTAGCACAAAGCTGCTGTTTGCAGTTTGACTTCTAAAAGAGATAAAAGTTTGTGTAACCTGTAAATCACTCGAGGTTCCAGGGTCTCACCCCGACTCCCATTCCTGAGATTGCCTCTTCACGCTGCTCCCGTTAAAACTTGAGCTCTTCTAGCAGCCGTCTCTAAACTTCCTCATGACTGATCATTTCCTCCTTGCACAGATATCTCTGATAACTACAGGTAACACAAGAAACTGCACTTCATACTCACCACCCTCTCAGACCTATCAGTAAACCTCCCACAGATGTTCACAGCTGGATTTTATGAAGTTTCTAACATATTAACAGACTCATGGCCTCGATCATCATGATCATCATTAATATGTGGACTCTTACTATTAGTGCTGATTTTTATTGACATATCGTTTCTTGTTTTGCACTCCATCAGAGGCGTCAATTTTTAGCTGTGGGGTGGCTGTAGCTCAGGCGGTAGAGCAGGTCATCTACTGATCGAAGGTTGGTGGTTCGATTCCTGGCTTCCCTAGTCTGCGTGTCATTGGGCAAGATACTAACCCCAAAGATACTAACCTCCATCTGAGTATGAGTGTGTGTGAATGTTACATAGAAAGCACTTGTGCAAATGGGTGTGAATTGATGAATGCACAAGTTGTGTGAAGCGCTTTGAGTGCTCAGAAGAGTAGAAAAGCACTATATAAGAACCAGTCTCAAGCTTCATGATGGCGTAAGATGCTGTAACTAAGTCTGTCCCAAACTTCACGTTTGATCTGAGGCATCCGAGTCACAGTGGGAACAGGAAATCAGACATCTGTTAAATGATAATGGCAATAATGACTGAAGTGACAAAAACTCCAGTTCCTCTAATGGAGTTCCACCAGCCTCTCATGTTAAAATGTTCAACTTTAAC